>NW_005842028.1:489859-503539 GCF_000455745.1 Alligator sinensis | reverse complement strand
CCCCCCCAATGCTGCCAACCCAACCCAACCCCCTGCTGTGTCCAGGTGGGGAGGAAGTGCTTTAACTCATGACACATTATGTAAAACACCATGAGTTAGAGTTGGGGCCTGCACATTTGTCAGCACCTATCATGCTTGACTTCAGGACTCCCTAGCACAGTACAAAACTAGTGTAGGTATGCCCTAAATGCCAGAAGTTTGAGAGACTTGTTTTAGGATAATCAGGGCCAGAATCTATTTTCTCATGTGTCATACACAAAAACCTAGTGGTTCTGAAAAATGTTATCAAGCCTTTGTGTTAAATATGCATACCTCAAGAGATGTAGAAAAATAAATGTAGTATGACCTTTTAATGGAAGGCATACTACCAGGCTATGTGATTATAAGCTATCCTGATGTACATGAATAAAGGATAGAGTTAACATTACACGTAGATTTTTCTGAATCCTGAATTCTTAATATAGTAGCCTCAACATTTTCTTAAGATTTTGGGTGGAGTCCTAGATTGGAGGAATGAAGAGGACAGCCATATCCCAGACATTCATTCCAGGATTAGGGCTTTTTGAATATTTCTGGTCTACTGATTAACCTCCCTCTTGCCCTCCTGCTAGCTAGCAAAAACCCAGACCTGGTTGGGCTTAGAGAAACCTGGTGGGATTCTACCCACAACTGGGCAGTAGACATCAAGGGCTATATGTTGTATAGATGAGATAGAGTAGAGAGAAAAGCAGTGGGTGTAGCGCTCTATGTTAAAGAGCAGTACATGTCCTCGATGATCAGGATGGGTTCAGAAGAGGGGCAAACTGAGGTGCTCTGGGTTAGAATGCAAGGGGGTCATGGGGAAAGGTCTACTACAGACTGCCCCACCAGGGGGATGAGCTGGACCTGGAATTTTCAGGTCAGCTCACAGAGGCTGTAAGGACAAGGGATGTGGTTGTCATGGGTGACCTAAACTGCCCAGACATCTGCTGGGAGGATCAGTCAGCCAGGTCTGAATGCTCACATAGGTTTTTAGCCTGCATACAGGACCTCCACCTAACCCAGGAGGTACATAATCCCAACAGAGGAAATGCCTTGCTGGAATTGGTCCTTGCCACAGGCAATGACCTGGGGAGGGATCTGTGGGTGCTCGACTACCTAGGCGTTAGTGACCATCGTCTGCTGGAATTTACTATCTAGCACAGGGTGGTGAAAACAAGCAGTAAGGCAAAAGTCTTTGACTTCAGAAGCACCGACTTCAATGAGCTAAGGAGATTAGTAAGAGAGACATTGGGAGCTTGGAGCTTCAGTGAGATGAGAGTCCAGGACGGGTGGTTGTTCCTTAAGGAGATGAGCCTCTGAGCTCAGAGGGAGTCAGTCCCAACAAGAACCAAAGGGGGCAAGAGTGCTAAAAAGCCCCCTTGGCTCAGTAAAGGCATCCAGGAGGGCCTTAGGGCAAAAAAGGTGGCATACAATCAGTTAAAGCAAGGGGCAATTACCAAGGAGGGTTACACCTCCATTGCTTGTGATTGCAGGGAGGCTGTTAGGAAGGCCAAGGCAGAGATGGAACTAGGGCTGGCGACTAGAATTAAGAATAACAAAAAGTCCTTTTTCAGATACAAAGGGAGTAAGAAGAAGGCACCGGGTAACGTGCGGGCCCATACAGGACAGGCTTGGCAATTTGGTGACTGTAGCAAAGGGAAAAGCTGATCTCTTCAATGAGTTCTTTGCCTCCATATTTTTGAACAGGGAGCAGGACAACTCCCCCACTAGTATTACGGACAGGCTCAGGGGACACAACGCTATGCCTAGGGTTAAGGAACTCTTGCAGGAGCTGGACGTATATAAATCAGCAGGTCCGGATGCTCTTCATCTGAGGGCCCCTGGCACAGCTGTATGAGCGCTCGTGGTGCTCTGGCCAGGTCCCAGAGGACTGGAAAAGGGCCAATGTGGTTCCCATTTACAAGAAGGGGAGAAAGAAGGACCCGGGTAACTATAGGTCAGTTAGTCTCATCTCAGTTCTTGGGAAGACCTTTGAGAAAATTATCAAGGAACACATCTGTGGGGCCCCAGCATGGACAGTAATGCTCAGAGGCAACCGACATGGGTTCATTGCAGCTAAATCCTGCCTGACTAACCTTGTTTCCTTTTACAACCAGATCACAAATTCCTTGGATGCGGGTTTTGAGGTGGATGTCGTCTACCTGGACTTCAAGAAGGCCTTTGACACTGTTTCTCACCCCATTCTCATAAAAAAAACTAGGTCACTGTGGCATTGATGCCTACACAATCAGATGGGTGGCAAATTGAGTCGATGATCACACCCAGAGAGTGGTGATGGACAGGTAGTTTTCGACCTGGAGTGATGTGGGCAGTGGAGTTCCCCAGGTCTTGGTCCTTGGGCCTGTGCTATTCAACATCTTTATCAGTGACTTGGAGGTGGGTGTGGAAAGCACGCTGTCCAAATTCACTGATGACACAAAGATGTGGGGAGAAGTGGGCACACTGGAGGGGAGGGACAAAATCCAGCTAGATCTAGACAGGTTACAGAGGTGGGCGGATGAGAATAAAATGGAATTCAATGCAGACAAGTGCAAGGTACTGCATCTAGGGAGAAGGAACCTGCAACATACCTATAGGCTGGGGAACACCCTTCTCAAAAAGACAGTGGCTGAAAGGGATCTTGAAGTTATTGTTGACTCTAGGATGGACATGAGCCGCCAATGCGAAGAAGCGGTCATTAAGGCTAACCGTACCTTGTCGTGCATCTACAGATGCATTGCAAGCAGGTCCAGGGAAATGATCCCTCCCCTCTATGCAGTGCTGGTCAGTCTGCAGTTGGAGTACTGCATCTAGTTTTGGGCACCGCACTTCAGGAGGGATGTGGCTAGCATTGAGAGGGTCCAGAGAAGGGCCACTCACATGGCCAGGGGCAGCAGGCCAGGCCCTATGAAGATAAACTAAAGGGCCTGAATCTATTCAGCTGTCACAAGAGAAGACTGAGAGGGGATCTGGTGGCAGTCTATGAACTCACCAGTGGGGACCAGTGGAAAATAGGTGAGGCTCTGTTTTCCTGGGCACCACCTGGGATAACAAGGAATAACAGCCACAAATTGATTGAGAGCAGGTTCAGGCTTGATATCAGGAGGCATTACTTTATGATTAGGGCTGCTAGGCTCTGGAATGGGCTCCCAAGGGAAGGGGTGCTCTCCCCTACCTTGGGGGTCTTCAAGAGGAGGTTGGATAGATATCTGGCTGGGGTATTATGATCCCAGCACTCGTTCCTGCCCAGGGAAGGGGGTCAGACTCAATGATCTGTTCAGGTCCCTTCTGAGCCTAGAAACTATGAAACCTCCCAAATTTCCTCTGCCTATTGGAGAGGGCTGTATAAAATGACAGCCAAACGGAAATGTCTCCTTCCAGGATCAGTTGGGCCTACACAGCCTCACGATGGTGTTTCTTTGCACTTTGGACAATGTCCTCTCTATATGTAAAATGATAGGGAGAGGAGTTTTTTCTGATCATTCAAAAGCCTAGTGAATGGCTGAGACTCTTAAGCCCCTGGGGGAGAATCCCTCAAAAAACCTCTGTGACAGAGGGAAGGGAACAGCTCTTCCAGGCCATAGATTTCTTGTTTGCTTTTCCTGATGAATGGCAGGTAGCCACTGTATCCACACTGCTGGCTGTGGCAGAGACAACCAGGCCAGCAGCATGCTTCTGTGTACCCTACCCTCCCAAGTCATTGTCCAAGGTTCGTGTCCCAACCTTTTTTATGCTAATGTAGGTGCCATTCACAAAGTGTAGGTGCCATTCCTGCCTTCACAGGAGGATGAGGTAGTGGTCCTCATATATCCATTGGGAAGTGATGAACAGAGAAGATGAGAGATCTAAGTTCAAGCTCCAAACTGGGCAGAGAGGGGATTTTCAACCAGGGTTTTCCACATCTTGCATGAGGCCCTGACCACCAGGCTCAAAGGGAGGATTGCTATAACTTTCTGTGTCTTGGTTTTGTGATGATTAAGATGCCATCATGAATCTAGTCCATGTCCAAATTTATTTTATTTTAATGGAAACATTTCAGTTCAGATCTTGTGATTTTTTTCCTGCTAATTTGTTGAAAATGATTCCAGGTTAATTGGAAACAAAAATAAAAATATTTTTCTGAACTGCTGCTAAAGAAACCTTGCAGCAGGCAGCCTGGGATAACTTGCTCCTAAGGTAAAGTTTCCTCCTATTTACTAATAACAAGAAGTTTTCTTATGCTCAGAATAATTGTAATAAAATAAGAAAATATTTGCAATGCAGATGGCAGTGTTTGACGTGGGTGTGAAAAGGAGACAGATTGGGGAGAAAATAGGTGATGGTACATGTTTGTCTTCTCCCATCAAATAAATTCCACCCATGAGAGTTGCCAGTATAAGAAACCACAATATATTGTGCAGATACTGTATTTACCCAAATCCAAGATAACTCTGAATTTAAGACACCCTTCCCACTCCAATAATTAGATTCTGTACATGGCAATTTCTTAGATTCTATACATGGAAAATTATAACTATTTGGAAGGTCATGTTACATTCCTCTCCCCCCACCACTGCAGCAGGGGACAGGCAGTAGGAGATTCAAGTGGCCTGACCCCTACCCCTCACCCCTTGCTGTCTGACCCCTCTCAGTGCCTGAACCTGGGCTGGGGCCGGAGTTGGAGTCACAGCAGCTGCCATCTCCTGTCTCATACTCAAATTTAAGAAAAAAGGCTTCCTCCAGAACATGTTAAATGGGAGGAGAAACTCATCTTGGATTTGAGTAAATACAGTACTTAAATTGTGATCATTTATGCTATTTGACTCCATGGTGGTCTTTGAAATATATGGTTCCTTTGTGGTGCTTGAATAGTGGGTAAAAACTGAGTGGCTTCTGCTAGTCAGGAGGTCTGACTACATCATATATGAATATTCTTGTTTTCTTCTTATTCTTGGGGCTGCTTAGGTATAGGCACTTACAGGGACAACTGTTATAACCACTTACATCAGGGGTCGTGAGCAACTTAAAAGAGGGACGCAAACTTCCTAGTGGGTTCACGTGGCAGCGCAGGGAAGCAGTGTACTGCAGGAGCATGGAGTTGTGGATGGCAGTGGTGGCTGCTGCATGCAAGCTCCCCATCCCTTGCCACCACCATCCAGCACTCAGGGTTGCAGTATCACAGAATTTGAGAACCCCTGCCGTAAGTGATTATACCACCCACTTATGGCACCAAAATGAAATTTTATAGTAAGTAACTGTGAGCCGTTCTATTCTTCGTCACCTGAGGCTCAAGGTTGACTTGTAAATCAAGGCTGTCAGACCTTGGTGCAGCTGAGCACTGCACATGGCACCAGCATGTGGCCTTGAGGCCTCATGGTCCACATGCTGTGGGGGCAGCACCCCCAGGATGTCCCACTGCATGGGCTACGCTGGTAACATGCCTATCCAAGACTCCCACCAGTACCATGTAGTCCTCTGCTGTCTACTGCATGGGTTGTGCAAGCAGTGCACGGACCCCAAACCCCATTTCTGGTATCCGGTCCCTCTGCCATATGGGCTGCGTAGGTAGCACATGGACCCCTGCCCTTTTCCCACTATGTAACAGCAGGAGAGGCAGTCACTGGAGCCCACAGGCCAGATGTCAACAGCTTGCATGCTGTGTGAGGCTTGCAGGCCACATGATGGCCCCTTGTGGGCTGTATGTGGCCTGCATTCTGTCAGTTGTACAGTCCTGTTATAAATTGGCATCCCCAGACATGAGTTAACCCCTCCCTGAGATGACTAAAGCAGTCCATGCCACTCAGAGTTATTGTTCCAGGCTTTTTATAGCTCAGACAAAGAAAATTGGTTCCTGTTGCTTTGATTGTCAGTAAGTGAAGATCATTGTGCCCTCATTCATTTGTATTGTAACCCGTTTTCAAAGCTCAAATTTAGTCTCTAATTTTAGTGTCCTTCTCTGCAAATGCTGCTAGCATTTACACTTTCAGCCTTTATGATGTTACAAGGAATAGAGCCTTAATCGTAATTAATTTTGAATCTATTCTCTGCTTATAACAAGTGAAACATGCTACCCTCATGTGTTCTATACATTCTGGAGACTCCAAAGACAAATATCTGCTCAGAATAAAAGGTTAGGCTCTCCCTTCAGAGAAACATTTTATGTGATTGGCAAATCAGAAAGTGGTCAATCACAAGAAAACTATAGAGATGTTTTTCATCTCTAGTAACAGCAGGATGCTAACGGGAGAGTTAAGAAGACAAAAAAAAACCATTGATTTGTTGACAGAGGCTTAGCAGCTGTCACAGTAAAACATGGTTCTCTTGCACTTAATCAATGTCAGCCTCCAACCAATTCGTTTTGTAGCCCAGACGAAAAGCAATCAAGAGGAACACCTTCATAAGCATGAAGCTTGCTAGATGGAGTTCAATGAAGTGTGTCGTTAAGCTTAGGCACTCCAAGTGTGATACATGACCCAAAAGCTAATCAGAAACTCTTAACCCTTTCAGAAGAGGCAACAATTATTGGCCTCCTTTAAAAGTAGAGATCATATTCACATCTCAATCTATAATTTTTAAAAGATATATTTTATGTTTCATTTGATGTGCAGATGTTTTTCTCTCAGGGTAAACTCAGCCACAATCATTAATCATGGCTTCTGTCTCAAAGAAAGGGACTATTTTAAAGGTATTTCACTTTTCTGGAAGACTTTGGAACAGTGACTAATTTTGTTACCAGCCTTTCATGTTGTCTTTTGAGAGTACTTATGTAACTGAAAAATGTCTTCATTAGTGTTTTTGTCATAGCCCAGAAATATAATGTTTTGAAGATTATGAAATCCCTCACCCTTTTGTTTCCAAAGGTAGCAAAGTCAAAACATTGATATTAAACATGGCAGATCCCCATACAATTAACTTAAATTTCATGTTCAAGATTTTTTTATTGATCAAAATAGAGGGTAGAATAGATTGTGAACGGTACTGTCAGGAGCATTTAAATGAGATGGTAAACCAGAAAGAGGGCTTTATTTTTCAGTTCACTGCCACCAGCAGTGTGCACTGTCATGCTGTCAGCAGTGATGGTGGCTGAGTTCTTACTATGTTGTTGCTGATGTAATCATTACTGATAATATTTTGAATGTACCAGTAACACAATGCTCACTAAATGAATGCAAAGTTGCAAATGATCTATTTGAATTTTTCCCCAGATATACACAGAACCCAATGTAAACGGACCCTTTACTACTGAGCCAAAGAGACATTTTTCATCTAAAATTGTATATGGTGAAGGGTAATTCACTATGAAAAGTCATTTAGTGCTGCTTAGGACTGTGTTGGCTCCATCATTTCTAGCTAGACTGTACTATGCTGCACCTTGGATTTGTGAAAACGAACTTGGCATTTGAATTCACACTTACAAGGTCCTAGTGGCTTAAAGCTGTCCTACAAATGTTGGGAGTATCTGAGGTGGATTGAGAAGAAAGTTCTAATTAAGGGGGAATTTTGTGTCAAATGGAATACCTTTAATGTATTTGGATTGGAAGGAGAAAAGCTCACTTTTTACTTGTTTGGTGCTATGCTAAGAGATTCTGCGAATGTACACTGCAATCACTCCCACACTTACTTACTTATGCTTTCCAATTATTTGCATGCTAAACAGTGTGTAAACCTGTCCCTAAATCATCTGCAGTTTTTCTTCTTTTTTTTTTTTTTCTTCTTCTCTTAAATGGTGCAGCTACCTAGGCTTTTGGTTTACTCTAATTCTCATCTGATTTTTTTTTTCCTTTCATTTGTACTGGGCAGTGCATATCACTGGCCTAAAAAACTGGTACAGCAGCCAATAAAAATTGACATGTCTCCAATTCTTAGATTAACCTATTATTAAGTAAAGCATGGCTGTGTGCTATATTTTCATGGATTTCATACTGTTTCCAAATATGAATCATTTAAATTCAAATGCCAGGCTCTTGGATATAAATACAGATACCAGGATGTGGGCATGCCCCTGTGTATAGTGTGGTTTAAAAATAAACTGCCATGGATGCATGCAAAATATAGTGTATAGAGTGTATGTCACACTTCAGAATAAAGTGAAATGAAATCATGCTGCAATCTAAATGATGGAAAAGACACAAACACACTATTGTAAACTGGACCAACACCTGTACTGAGGTCAGAGAGAAACTCATCAAAAAGTTAATCGCCATGTAAAATATACAACAAAATGTTCAAAGCAATTATTACTCTTTGCATTATCACAGTGCCTAGGAACCCAAGTCAGGTGTCAGGATCCAATTGTATTGGGTTCTACATAAACGCACAAGAAAAGATAGTCCTTGCTCTAAAGATCTGACCAAGTATAAGACCAGAGATAGAAACAAAAAGATACAGGAAGAATTGGTGACACTATTACAGATTCTTTTAAATATGGAATCACTTGTTGAACAAATTAGGTTGTATGCATTTTGATACCCTTGTCAAAGCACTTATGACCATGGATTCTGGTTTTCTCTGATGGAAAAAAATTCCAAAATTCTCTGCTTAAAAAAACCCAACCCAAAAGTCCACATTTTTCTGTGATTAATACAAAACTCCATATCAACCAAATAATATATAGTGGTGTTTTGTGTTAAGCATGGAAAAATGTGGATTTGGGTAGGTGTGGGGGGAGGTTTAAGCAGAGAATTTTGGATCTTTTTATCAGAGAAAACTAGGATCCCTGCTAATAACATATACCTACCATGAAATGTGCCATAACCCAGACTGGTTGCTACTGAAGGTAGTGATCTCTAAATGACACTTGCAACATGATATCAGCACCAGTGGCATAACATCTATAATATTATTTCACAGAATTTAACTGCCACATTTAAAATGATGCACGCTTTTCAACACTTCTTCAGCACTCAGAAGTTCAGCACTTCTAGTTATCTTTCAGTTACCTAAAATATAATAAAAATCAATATGGCTGGTTTGCTCAAGCAAGAGCTTGGCTATTCCTCTTGTTCCTCTGCTTGTTCCTCTAGTTCTGCTGAACAAAAAAGTGCTTTGTTCATGGCCCATACATTCACTACAATCATGACTACGTCTGCAATATTATACAGTGCTTCTCTTTCATTCATTGCCATACCAACAATCACACTATTTATTCCCTATTTTATGCCTGTGTTTCTCAAAGACTGATCCCTATTCTAACTGCTGGACTACTGCATAGGATAGTGAAATGCCTGGATAAAAAAAGTCACAGATACTTGAGCCAAGCCTTAGGCAGGCAGAGTAAAACCCTGGGCCAAACCAGACATGGCTTACTATTGAAAAGGCCAGGGGAAAGCATTAGCACAGTGAGGAAGGCTGCTCAGCAAGACCATTTTTAAAAGACACTTTTTAGGTCTGATTCAGTATGGTTCAAGTCAGTGGGACTGCAGATGATCCTAGTTGGTGATTACATTTGTTGATCGGTTGGAAGAGGCTCAGATTCCACATGATCCAGATGCAGATTAAAAATATGTTGAGGCAATGGTAATGATGGCACAAATATTGTGGTCAGAGACCCCTTGAAATGGCAGCCAGGATGTAAATGAAGCATTCAACACTGCCTGGAGTGCAGCTTCTCCAAAAAGGGAGAACCTGTCCTCCAGCAGACAGCATTCTTTGTAATAAATCCTCCCTGGTCAGTTCAGATGAGTAGTCTGCATTATGCCCAATAGGAGTAAATATTCAAAAAGGGGAATTCTCTTTCTGTATATCCCTCTCTCCTTACTTCTCCTATGATTCCAAAATGCCTTCAGGACTTTTCTATCCAGAGCTGAAGTTATTTGAAGTAGCAGAATTCTGAGAAACCAGCATATCTGACATGTTCAGCTATTTGATTAGGTGTATTGCATTTTCTTGGAACACTTGTAAGCAAAGCTCAGTTCAGTTATTTGCCATTGTTCATGCAACTGCTGGGACTCTGTACATGTTAGAAGTTTGATCAGTAAGTAATGCTGAACTTATGGACGTGATAAAAAAATACTTGAACCATGGCTCTAATCTAAAGTCCACTGCAGTCCATGAAAAGAGTTTAACTAATTTCCAAGTGCAATAGATAAAGCCTCTTTAAAGAGCTTAGCCTTAACTGAGGAAGCTGTTGCCTAACACAATACTATGTATAACTTCATAAATATATCCTCCAAAGTCTGGGACTTAAGGTCTACTTTACTACTTATACATATAATGTAATATGGCACATCATATACTGTTTTTAATAATGCATTATTTAGGAGCTGTGAAAGTATTAAGATATTGTGGATTTTTTTCCTTGAAAACTGGCTACTGTTCCAATTCCTACGAAAACTTATATACAAACTATTTGATTGAGTAGGAGGATTAGAAAGCTAAATTTGTGTGATATTTTCTGGTTCAGAAAAAAGATCAAAATGCTTACAACAGAAAGGCATTACCATCTATCAGTTTGTATTTTAGAGTTTACAGTTTCTGTAGTGGAAATATTTCAGCATAGTAGCACATGTCTGTGGGCCATCTGAGTAAAAGGAGTAAAATGGATGGGCCTTCTTATTTTTGGCTTTTTTATTTATTTCTTTATTTTGCAAATGAGCACAAAATATAAAATGAAGACATCAGAACAATATTAGCATCTCAAAATATCACTTTATGCTGCAGCTAGTCTGAAGAATGCTTCACTCACTCTATCAGATCCTTTTTATAACAACATTGCATGACTGTAGTATCTCTGTACTTCCTAAGACCTAAAAACCATAAGTCCAGATGATTGCCAGTCTGAGAACCAGATTCTTTTTTGTTTCTTTCCTTACAGTATTCACTTTTGTTTTTATATAAAAAACATTTCTCCTGCTTTCTACATCCTTTTCCTACCACTCTATTCCATCTCTTCACTTTCTCTCCTTGCTGACTCTTCCTCTCATAGAATCATAGAAAAGTAGGGTTGGAAGGTACCACTAAAAGTCATCTAGTCCTACCAGAGGCTGGATCATCCCTGTCCAAACCATCCTATAGAAATCCATTGTTTAACCTCCTAGCAAAACTACAGTCAACCCAGACACAACGCAAGACATAAGATCATAATCTGCCACAGGTAAAGCATGACGCAGGATGGCCAGGCTGAGGGCGTATCTATATCTATACCCAGCATCAGTTCAGACCTTGGAAAGGAACAACTTGAGAAGCTGGACATCTTCAAGTAGGCTGGTCCTGATGGATTACACCCTAGAGTACGCAAGGAGCTGGCAGGTGTCATAGCCCAACCATTGGCAAAATTTTTTATCTGGTTTCAGCCATTTTCAAACCAATTTATGTACACTGAACATCTGTTCTGTTACAGGTTTAAACCACTTTCTGATCACTTAAACTGGTTATGTGTAATGTCTGTCCCTAGCCTGTATGACTTGCCTTCAAAGCCCCATATCATTTTTGTCACCTGACTTTGGACCATCTCTAACTTCTCCACATACTTTTTAAAGGAATATGGATTATGAAACTAAGAATAGTTCCATAAGAATATGGAACTCGAAACTGCACACAATATTCTAGATGAAGTCTAACCAGGGCTGAGTAGCGAGGCACTATCACACCCCATCTCTCGCACCTAATGCTTCTATTGATGCATCCCAAAACTGCATTGTGACTACATCATGCTGCAGATTCATGCTGCAGATTCATACTGAGTCTGTGGTCTATCAAGATTCCCAGATTCTTCTCTGTAGTGCTGCCATCCAACTGGGTGTCACCCATTTTGTATGTGTATTTTTTATTAGTCTTGCCAAGGTGTAGCACCCTGCATTTCATAGATTCATAGATGTTAGATTTGGAAGGGACCTCAGTAGGTCATCAAGTCTGACCCCCTGCCTTGGGCAGGAAAGAGCACTGGGGTCAGATGACCCCAGTTAGGTGCTTGTCCAGTATCCTATTGAAGACTCCCAGGGTAGGGGAGAGCACCACCTCCCTTGGAAGCCCATTCTAGATTCTGACATTCCTCACTGTGAAGAATTTCTTTCTAATGTCCAACTTAGATCTGCTCTCTGTCAATTTGTGGCCCTTATTGTTCCTAGTTATTCCAGGGGGTGCCCTAGTAACAGAGCATCTCCTATTCCCTGATGCCCTCCTGCGATGAGTTTATAGGCAGCCACAAGATCACCTCCCAGCCTTCTCTTGCGAAGGCTAAAGAGATCTAGGTCCCTCAGTCTCTCCTTGGAGAGCCTTGCCTGCAGGTCTCTAACCGGCCTCCTCTGAACCCTCTCAAGATTCTCCACATCCCTCTTGAAGTGCAGCACCCAAAATTGGATGCAGTACTCTAACTGCAGCTTGATCAGTGCTACATAAAGGAGAAGCATCACCTCCCTGGACCTGTTCATCGTGCATCTGCTAATGCATGATAAAGTGCAGTTAGCCTTGTTGATCACTTCATCACAGTGATGACTCATGTTCATCTTGGAGTCAGTTATAATGCCAAGTTTCCTTTCTACTGCTGTGCTGCTGAGAAGGTCATCCCCCAGCCTGTAAGTGTGCTGGTGGTTCTTTTTGCCCAGGTGCAGCACTTTGCACTTGTCTTTGTTGAACTGCATCCTATTTCATTCTGCCCATATTTCCAACCTGTCCAGATCCAGCTGGATCTGTTCCCTACCCTCTGGTGTGTTAACTTTGCCCCATAATTTGGTATCATCTGTGAACTTGGACAGGGTGTAGTGATGAAGACATTGAATAGCACTAATCCAAGGACCGAGCCTTCATAGATTCATAGATTGTAGAGTCGGAAGGGACCCCGAAGGATCATCATGTCCGACCCCCTGACCCTGGCAGGAAAAGGACCGAGGTCAGACGACCCCAGCCAGGTGCCAATCTAGCTTCCCCTTGGAGACCTCCAAGTTAGGTGATAGCACCACCTCTCTTGGCAGCCCATTCCGATTCTGGCCACCCTTACTGTGAAAAAGTTCTTCCTAAAATCAAACCTGAATCTTCTCTCCACTAGTTTGTACCCATTATTCCTAGTTACTCCTAGAGGTGCCCTGGTAAATAACGCATCTTCAACTCTCTGTTGTCCTCCCTTGATAAAGGTATAGGTTGCTACAAGGTCTCCCCTCAGATGTCTCCTGTGAAGGCTGAAGAGATCCAGATCCCTCAACCTCCCCTCGTAGGGTCTTGCATGGAGGCCACTAATCATGCAAGTCGCACTCCTCTGCACCCTCTCCAGATCCTCCATGTCCCTTTTGAAGTGCAGTGCCCAAAACTGAACACAGTACTCCAACTGTGGCCTGACCAGTGCCGCATAGAGGGGGAACATCACCTCCCTCGATCTGTTGGTCATGCATCTGCTAATACACGACAAGGTGCAATTGGCCTTGTTGATGGCTTCATTACACTGCTGGCTCATGTTCATCTTGGAGTCAACTATGACTCCAAGATCCCTTTCAGCCATTTTGCTGCTGAGGAGGTCTTCCCCCAACCTATAGGTGTGCTGGAGATACCTCCTTCCTAGTGGAGTGCCTTGCATTTGTCTTTGTTGAATTGCATCCTCCTTCATTCTGCCCATTGATCCAACATTCCAGATTGGTCTGTATCTGCTCCCTGCCCTCCGCTGTGTTAACTTGGCAGGGCTAACCGGACCTTGTCGTGCATCCACAGGTGCATCTCGAGTAGAGCCAGGGAGGTGATCCTCCCCCTCTATGC
>NW_005842028.1:474352-489486 GCF_000455745.1 Alligator sinensis | reverse complement strand
CGGGCTAGAAGATCTATTAGGTCCCTTCCGACCCTGAAACTATGAAACTATGAAACTTTGCCCCATAACTTGGTGTCATCTGCAAACTTGGACAGGGTGCTCTCTGCACCTTTGTCCAAATCGCTGATGAAGATATTAAATAACACTGGCCCAGGGACTGAACCCTGCAGGACCCCACTGCCTACCTCCTTCCAGGCTGAGAATGACTCATCCACCACCACTCTCTGGGGGCGGTTCCTAAGCCAGTTTGTCACCCCCCTGAATGGTAAGACTGACCGGCCTAAAGTTACCCGGCTCCTCCCGTCTCTCCTTCTTAAAAATGGGCACCATATTGGCCCTTTTGGGACTCCACTGCCTATGTCTTTCCAGGTTGATATTACCACTCTCTGGGTATGATCCCTAAGCTAATGTGTCAACCACCTGACTGTGTAATCATCTACATCACAGCCTGTCAGTTTATTTATAAGAACATTTGTCTGCATTGAAAGTCATTCTGTTAGATCTAGCTCAGATTTCCAATCTGTTGAGTACCTTCTGAGTTGTGCTCTCATCCTCCAATGTGTTTTCAGTCTTTCTCAGTTTCATGTCATGTCACTGTCCTCTTCTTTGGCTTTTAATGATGGTAGGTGTGTTCATTTTTGCATAGTACTTTTTAGTTACAGCAGCATGAATATTCTGTAGCATTATCTTAAAACTAACCAATTGCCCATCAAAAATCATGTAGGTGGGAGGGAGGGGGAAATGGGAACACTGAGTGCCACCACCTCGCGCCAACGCTATCTCCCAGGAGGCGAGGGGGGAAGCTTGCCCCACCATCCCCTCTGTTCCCCTTGGCCAGCACCCCATATTGCTGCTGCCTACAGGGATCAGGGCTGCGGGGGGCGGGGGGTGGCACTGGCCTCACCTTCCTGCTCTGGCCGCTCTGTCCCCACCATCATGGTGGCCCTCCACTGCATCGCCATGTCCTATATGGAATGCTCTTGGAGCACTTGGGTTGGTTATTTCAGACAACCAATCAGAGTGCAAATAAAGTGCAATCAGAGTGCATTATGGACAGACAGACTAAGGCTTTTATAATATTAGAATTCACTAACTCCATCATGGACATCAGTTGGGGGTTTAGGGTTTTGGGGTTTTTTCTTAAGATCTGCACTGAAGGTAAACCCAGAAAGGGTATGGAAACAAAGTGAGTTCATTTGAAACTTGAAAGAATATTTGTGGATTAATGTTCTAACTAGAGCAGAAACAACAGTGACACAGATTTTTTTTCATTCTGACAGACCTTCAACAACCAAGGTTGCTACATTTAACTGTGGATGAAATTTGACTTTCCTCAGTACAAGGTATCTTTTACCACTTAAGTCCTCTTCTCTATTTAATTGTTTCTTACCGTTTCATTTTTCTGGCTGGGTAACAGTAACAGATGCCACTCGGAGTCTTGAAGACTTGTTAGCCTTTGGTTCATTTCTAATTCAATATTAGTGTGAAATACAGCACAAGGTTTAAGTGGGCTGTAAGTGGGAAGTAACTTGCTGGTCTTCTATACTAGGATATATTTTCCCCTAAAACTCAATTATCATTGAAGTATAGAATGCTTCTCAAAGACAATGAGCTACAGCTGTTACATCAGGCAAAAGCAAATGGAAAGCACAAGAATAACTTGTAGCATCTATAAATATTTTAAAGAAAAGTAAAAAGAATTGCAGTGCACATTTGGAAAGTGCTTTTGGAGTTTCCCATCCACAGTGATTAATCATATCTATTTTTGACAGTTTTAGATATTTAAGTCTTGACTATTTGCTATGTTTTAAGAGAATCCCTTGTAATCTTATAAGGATACTCCACTAATAAATGCAAGTATCTTTAAAGGTAGGTCTGATTTCCCTACTTAGTTAACCAATCTTGCAACATTTGTAAAATAGCTATTATTGGTTTTTGAGAAAATGGATTTGCAATCCCTTCATTTCAGCAAGTCTGACACTTAGTTTACTTGTACTCTACCCTCTAATCCAGGAGTGTTCAACCTCTTGCTCATGGGGCCCCTCATGGGTCCCGAAATTTGGTAGTGGCACTGCTCCCACACCACCAAATTTCTGGACCTGTTCAAGTACCGGGCCCTGCACGCTGGATCTGCCACCTGATCTCACTCCACAGGGCTGGGAGGGGGCAGCATAGGGTTCCAGGGCCCAATCCTTGTGCACAGGGCATGGGAGGGGCATGGTGCTGGGCCCCATAGTCTGATCCAGCCTGCAGATGATCTAATCTGGCCCGCAGATGGGCACCACGCCATCCATCTTATCCAAGTGCCCAAAAGGTTGAGAATCACTACTCTAATCTGTTTTCACTCATTTTATACATATGTAATGTTGAAAAGCTCTTCCATTCTAAATACTTGTGTGTATAGGAACCCAAATATTACTGTAAATTATGTCATTTTTAAAATGGGATTTGGGACCTAAACCACAGGGTTCTATCTCTGAGGCTGATCTTGAGCCCTTGGTTTTCAGCATGCTTAAGGGCAGCTGTTGGGGATGGGCCCGGAGTGGGCTTGCCTGTGAATTCCACATTTGGAGCATATCAGTGGACATAGGTATGTAGGGTATACTCAAGATGGGGTGTACACCTGCTACGGTATTGAGAAGTGACACATTTTTTATGCACTACTTAAGCATTTACTCTGTCTAATACTAAAACCCTGAGTATCATTCAAATGAACAAAAACAAGCTACTGATGTCGTCTTTTTATTAAATTGACCCAAGTCATATTTACTGGTTAATATTTCATGACACATCAGGGTTAGGGACTACTGCTTCTTTGCCAGAAGTGCATAATTGCTAGCATCTTTCTTAAATTTATCACAAGTACAAATCACTTATTCATTGTATATATGTGAATGAAACAAGATTTGTGAGGAACAGCTTCATTGTTGGGAGAGATGTTAGGGAATTTTGTGTCCAAAAGCTTATCTAAGCCTAAACTAAATATCACTTAGCACAATTACTTTAATTCAATTTCATTATGTTAATGAATGTGGTTACTCAAAACAGGAAATGGGCAATACATCTGTGAAGCAAAGAGAAGTTATTAGAGACCAGGAACAGTTGCTTTAGTTCAACCTAATAATATAAATGAAAAAGATTATACAAAAAAGGAAGACTGCCATTGTCATTTGTGGAGCAAAGAAAGGTTAGCAGAGGAAGCAGATATTTTATAATGAGCCATAAAACCATTGTCAGTATTAGGACTATTGATTTTGGTCTGTGTAAAGTTATGAAAAGTTGTTCCCAGTACTGCCTTGGTGGTAGTATGTTATAGGTTTTCTTTGAGGACAAAAACTGTGAGGTTAGAGGTTGTTCTGTGAAGTGTTCTCCCAATGGTGATTGGGTTTTTCTGTTCTTTATATTTTCTGTGGAAGTTGATTCTAGAGCATAGTGTTGGTTTAGTTTCTTCTACATAGTTTCTGTGAGACTGTTTGGTGCATTGGACAAGGCATATCATGCTTTGTGATATAAATATGTAGGATCCATGGGTCTTGGTTGTTTTGGTGTGGTATGTTTTAGTCATATGACAATGAGGATGTGTTGCCAGCATAGGTCTTGTTTCACTTGCTGTTAGTTTTTTGTGTGAGACCAGTTAGTGGAACGCTTTTTTGGCAATTTAGAATCATTAGATTTTTAGTCTAGCTGCTTCTGCAGTTCTGGAATTTAATTCTGTATACTGTTTTATCAATGGAAGTGGTAAATCATCATATTTCAACAATGAAATATATACAAGAATGATAAATGAGGAAGTGATTGGTGTCTGGCTACTGGAAGACAATGCAAACAATGTAGATGTTGCTGTGTTGTGGACTTTGAAATAAAACTATCAAGTTCCACATATATGAAAACAAAAATTCAATCAGCGTAGAACTATGTCTGTTTCATTCTGTCCTTTGTTTTCCTAATTCTAAATGATTCCTTGAGCTATACTAATGTACCATATTTACTCAAATATAAGATGACCCTGAATATAAGACAATCCCCCAATAATTAGATTTTATACATATAGAAAAAAATATAAATTTGATATGATTTATATCAAATAAAGAAATAGAATGGTGAAGATATAGAATCATTGGGAGGTTTGCCTGGAATTCCTTATCTCCTAACTGCTACATCAGGGAAAATTAAATCTGGAAGGACAGGTGGTCCCTTTGTCCTCTGCCCCCCCCTCCACAACTGCCCCGATTGCCCCTTCTCCCCCTCCTTACTTATTAGACTCTGCTCTCCCTTAGCACATGGAAGTGAGAGATGCATTTTAAAATGCTGACCTTGAAATAAACATAAACTTAGTTTATTCACAATTGACGCATGTTACCTTTTTTGAAATTCTTGCAAGTTTTAGCACAGGTACTCCATAAACACACTTTTAAGTGGCAGAGTCAACAGTGTTTCAAGCCATAGTGATTCCATTGCTCAACACTGCTCAGTTTGTGTTTGTACTTCAGATACCTCACCCCACAAAGGATCCATATGCTAAACAGCTCCCCAACTCATGACTGCAATTGGATGTTCTCGCCACGGGTCCCGAGATGCCCCCCAAATTTATATGTAGATGAAATGCACCCTGGCCTTGCTCCACCTCATAGAGGGCAGGGCAACACTACTCATATGTGACAGGCTGAGAGACAGTGCAGCAGAGGGATTCTGGATGAGCTGTTTGGGACTGTATTTAGTAATGTTTACCAGTCATTAAAGCTGGTGAACAAACAGGAATCACTGAAAATGGAAAAGAAAGATGCAGCTCAGCTGTGAGAGTAAAGAGGAGAGTGAGAGTGAAGAGGAAGTAAAATAGTATACAATGTGGTGGCTTACCATGTGGTGACTTACCATGACTTGAAAAAAGAGTTGATGCTGAAGGGGGCTGCAAGCAATGGGTACTACCATATATCTTATTCAGATGAGCTGCATTAAGTTATCCTTTTGGTAGGTTTTATAGTTATGTATAAACAGTGTTGGCTGCATTTAATCAACTTCATAGTTGGTTTCCATTACTGAGCACATGTTGACTTTGGCAGCAGTTTAATGATAAACAATGTGTTTAATGAGGTCTCCTTGTATGCGGATATAAGACAAGAGGCTTCCCCCACAGCATGCTGATTGGAAGAAAAAAACCTTGTCTTGTATTTGTATAAATGTGGTATATAACATATAACATATCCTGCTGTAAAGAAATATTTGTCCAATAATATTATCTTGCTTCCAGTTTTCCTTACCTTGCTTCTAAACTTCCTCCTTTTTGATTGCTCTTAGAAATGTGCTGACATTTTCTGGAAGCTACCCTTTATTATGTAGGACCATAAGAGTCTCAGTAAGGTCCCAGATCTGGTCTGGAAAGGATTTCCTTGCTTTGGTGCTCGGCCATACCAAATTTTGAGTTTGTTGTGACTCACAGGAGGGTGAAGATAGGATACTATAAACTTAGAAGGGCGCCAGGGCTATCTATATTATTCAAAAGGCCTCACCAGCTCCATGGCAGATTAGAATCATGAGAGTACAAAAGTGACTTTAATAGCTGATAGAAGCATAGGAGGCAGAAGGGGGTGGTCCTAATGGGGCTTAGCCCCCCCAAACAGGGGGAAGTGGTAGGGCTGCAAAGCAGCCTGGCTGCAGGCTTCCAGTGGCTGCAGCAGGGTGGGGAGGAATGCACGTGCAGCGGTGAGGGAGGGAGTGGGACTGGGCTGGTGCAGGTGCTACACAGCTGGAACAGGGTGCTGCACAGCTGGAGCAGGGCATGGGACTGAGCCATGAGTGGTTACCTGGGGGACGTAACTCCTGCTTCTATGCACAGCCCAGGAGGCATGTGGGGCACATGCCCCAGATCTGTGTGGGGCGGGTTGCAGCTCTGGGCTGGGGCTGCACAAGGCTCTTCCCAGTGGGGGTTGGGACAGGCTGTACTTGGGGCAGGCAGTCCTGGGAGGGGGTTTTTGGGGAGGGGCTGTTGCCCCCCCCAACCCCCCTTCCAGCACCGCCACTGCCCACCCATGAATGCAGCCTGGCCCAACTCACATAACAGGAAGAGTCTGGCTCAGCCCTGGCCCCACTCCACAGTGGCAGCCTGCCTTGCCCCACACAGATCCAGGGCAAATGTCTCCCATGCCCTCCCAGGGTGCATGCAGGGAGGGAGTCATATACCCTCCCTGCACCCGGAACTCTCCTGGGCAAGCTGCTCATGGCTTCAGTGGTGTGCAGGGCCTGCTCCTGCCCCAGCCCCACTCATTCCCTCACTGCCATGGGGGGCAGGCAGATAGAGGCCCCAGCAGTAAGGAAGGGAGCAGGGCACAGGCAGAAGCAGGAGCTGGGGTGAGTGGGGCCCATACCAGGCTGGGTGGCCCTGCTCACTCCAGCCCCTGCTTCTACCTCTGCCCCACTCCCTCCCTCACCATTGGGGCCTTAATCTGCCCTTCCCGTGGCCCTTTTCTCTCCCCCTGCCCCTTCCCCCAGAGGCTTGCCTGCTGTGGGGCACGAGGAAAATACAAAATATAAATATACAATGATCTATGGAGGGGATATTATTGTGATACATGGCAGAGCCATGTGGTAAGTTAGATTTAGGACACACCTGGGCTACTTTGGCTACAAAATTAATCTCCCCCAGGTTTCATTTAAATTCATCAAACTAATAAGCAGCTTCAAAGGCTGATATTTTAAATGAACCACTAGCAAAAAAGCTTTCTCCTTTTTTCCCCCTAGGGCTGCCTGGATGGGCTGTGAGTGGGCAGGTGCTGCCCAGAGTGGAAGGGGCAGGGATTTAGGACACACCTGGGCTACTTTGGCTACAAAATTAATCTCCCCCAGGTTTCATTTAAATTCATCAAACTAATAAGCAGCTTCAAAGGCTGATATTTTAAATGAACCACTAGCAAAAAAGCTTTCTCCTTTTTTCCCCCTAGGGCTGCCTGGATGGGCTGTGAGTGGGCAGGTGCTGCCCAGAGTGGAAGGGGCAGGGCCCCCCACAGAAGGCAGGTTCCACAGAAAAAGAAACAGGGATCAGGTCCCTCATTGCTTCCCCCCACCCCCCATGAGCTGCTGCTGGGCCATGAAGCCCCTGAGCTGCAGGGGGGGCCTGGTCTTTCCATCCACAGTGGCAGCACCCCATGGAGCCGCCTGGGTGGGGTGCTAGCTGCATGGGTTCTGCCTCAGCTTGCAAGCAGTACCCAGCAGATCCAACTCTTCCCCAGTCCATGCAGGGGGGAGCAGTGCCCAGTGGGCTTCCAGCAGGCAGGCTCATGGAAGAATTGGATCTGGCAGGTGCTGGCTGTGAGCTGGGACAGCACCCGCACAGCAAGCACTGAGCCCAGGTGGCCCCAGAGGGTGCCACCCCTGTGGAGGGAAGGACTGGGCACCTCTGCAGCTCAGGGGCTGAACAGCCTGATGGCTCATGCAGACAAGTTCCGCTGCGGAAAACAAAGGCAGGGAGGAGGCTGATCCTTTTTTTCCCCCCATGGAGACTGCCCACTTCTCCCATGGTGGGGAGTGGGGGGTGAGCTGCCAGTGTGTCCTGAGCTGCAGGGGTCCCCAAGTTTCCCCTCCATAGTGGTGGTACCCCTCAGGGCCACCCAAGTGGGTAGCTAACAGACAGCTGCTACCCCAGCTCACAGGCAGCATCCAGCCTGATCTAACTGTTCCCTGGGGCAGGACCTGCTTGCTAGCTGCCAGCCCAGGTGGTCCCAGGGGGCACTGTTCACCATCCCCACAGTTTAGGGGCCACTTGGCCCAGTGGCAGGGCCCCGCCCCCCCCCCCCCCCCCCCCCCCCCGGCTGCAGGAGACTTGAACAGGCTCTGTGAAAAAAAAAAAAGAATTGGGCCTCTCACTGCTGCTGCCTTCAGCTGGCCTCCCCCAGTGGGGGTGTGAGCTGTCAAAGGCTGCAATGTTACAAATAGCTATGTTGCAAACTAAACTACATATGGATGAGGTTTAGTTTGCAATGTAGCAAACTCATTTAAATGGTAACCTCCCCCCCGCCCCCCCGCGTGTGTACAGCGTGATGCAATTAATTTGCAAAAATGGTCAATTTCTGTCACATGTACAAGCACCCCCTGCTAGCTCTTCCCAGATTATCATTGTACTCCCTGGGGACTGCCATCTTCCCCTAGACACTGGGGTTTCTAAAAGGCCTCTCTTAAACCCTTTATTATTTTCTGTCCATCTATTCAGGAAGGACAGAAATATTTACATTTTTTGCATATGATTCCTTTTCAGATAGATGCCTATCTGACCAGGTAGGTGTCCCTCCTATTCATTATTATATTAAAAGAGAACAGCAATAGTAACATAAACACCTTATCATATTTCCCGCAGCCATTCTTTATTCTGTATCAAAAGTGATAGAGACATCAGTCACTGCCCATTATTTCCTGCTCACTTGAGGCTTTTCTGGGAGCAACAGTGTTTATATGCATCTGATATATTTTCCCTTTGAAACAATATGGCCATTGTTTCTAACATCCTCTATTCCATGTAAGTACTCAGACACTCACCTCCTCCCTGCCTGTTTGATTTGCATGCCAAAGCTTTTGTGGTATGCAACTTGTGATTTGTCTAATGAGAATCATTCCTGACACTTGATTGGACTGTATACTTGCTGATAATTTTTTGATTACTTCAGATTACAAAAATAAAAAGATATTCATACTAAATATTGGCCTTCATTCAAACAAACAAATGATAAAAATGAACATAGCTTAACATTATCTGTTAATAGAGGCCAACCATGACAACAATAAGCCCATTTGAGGTAAATACCAATGTATGATAAATAACAGCCCACAAACTGAATCACTGCATATGCGTATCTCATTTCAGTGATGCTTGACAGGCTGTTCCATGTCTAGTGTATGTATGTGGGTAAACACAGTGCACAGAGAATATGCCTACACTCTATTTGTTCTCTATTGGGAAGCCAGCTTGCTACTGCTTATTATGGGGACAACATTCATATCAGAACAGGATACTGATGTCATAGGAAAGTAGGGCTAGAAGGGACCCCACAAGGTCATTTAGTCTAGCTCCCTGCTCAAGACAAAATCATCCCTGACTTAACTATCCCAGCCAAGTGTCAGTCTAACCTGCTCTTGAAAATCTCTCAGCCTGAAGAATCCATAACTTCTACATAGCCTATTCCAGTGTCTGGTCTGCTGTCATAGTCAGAAAGGTTCTCCTAATCTCCAACCTAAATTTCCCCTACTGCAGCTTGAGGCCATTGTTCCTAGTCCTATCCTCTACAGCCACAGAGAAAAGTCTATCTCCATCCCCTGTATAATCATGCTTCAGATATTTGAAGACATTATCAACCCCACAATCCTCTCAGCCCTCTCTTTTCCAGGTGAAATAACCCTAGTTCTTTTAGCTTTTTCTTGTAAGTCTTGCTCCCCTTAGACTCCTAATTATTTTTTGTTCCCCTACACTGGACTCTTTCCAGACTGTTCACATCCTTCTTGAAGTGTGGTGCCCAAAACTGGACACAGTACTCCAGGTAAGGCCTGACTAGTGGTGAATAGAGCAGAAGAATCACTTCCCTTGACTTAAACGTGACACTCCTAGGTGCCTGTATTTACATGTAGATTTATTGAGCCTTCTGGAGTGTGGTAATTACCGCACTCCAGCAGCCTCCCACATCTCATGTGTCAGTGCCCTCATACTTAAAAATAGCGGCTTGTCAAATGAGCTTTAGTTCAAGCACCCCTGCTGCCATTTTAAGCACAGGGACCCTGATACAGGAGACTCTGCTGGTGCTTTAATTAGAGTGGCTCCAAGAGCTCATCCCCCCGCAACCCCAGGAGCACATGTAAAAGTGGCTTCTGTTACTACAATCCAGGATGCTGTTGGCTTTTTTTTTCTGCAAGAAGCGTATACTATTGGCTCATATTTAGGTTATTGCCCACTATAACCCCTAGGTCTTTCTCTACAGTACTGCACCCAAGCCATGCATTCCCCAGTCTGTATTTGTGCATATGGTCATTCCATCCCAAGTGCACAACTTTGCTCTTGTCCTTGTTGAATTTCTTATGGTTTATTGTGGAACATTCTCCAGTCTCTCCAAGTCACTCTGGATCCTAGCCCCACCCTCTGGAGCATCCACAATTCCACCCAACTTGGTGTTATCTTCAAATTTGCTAAGTGTGCACTCAATCCAATCATCTAAATCATTCATATAGACGTTGAACAACACCTGACCCAGGACAGACCCCTGAGGAACCCTACCTGATACATCCTCCCAATTAGACACTTAGCCATTCAGGACTACTCATTGAGTATGATGATCCAACCCAGTTATGTATCCACCTTACAGTACTTTCATCTAGTCGATATTTCCTTAGCTTGTTCATGAAGATATTGTGGGGACAGTGTCAAAAGCCTTGCTAAAGTCAAGGTACACCATGTCTACTGCTCTCCCCACATCCATGGAGCCTTTCACTTTATAATAGAAGGAAATCAGATTAGTCAGGCCTGACTTGCTCTTGGTAAACCATGCTGACTGTTCTTGATCACCTTGTTCTCTTGGTGCTTCACAATGGATTCCTTGAGGACCTGCTCCATGATCTTTCTGGGTATAGAGCCCTGGCTGACTCATCTGTAGTTCCCTAGATCATCATTCTTCCCCCTTTTAAAGATGGACACCACATTTGACCTTTTCTATTCATCTGGGACCTCACCCAACCTCCATGAGAACTAAAAAAGCATAGCCAATGGTTCTGAAGTTACCTCAGCCAATTCCTTTAGTACCCTCGGGTGCATTCCATCTGGCCCTGGTGACTTGAAGGCATCTAGCTTCTCTAAGGAATTCCCAACCTGGTCTGCCATGACTCTAAGCTGTTTGTCTCCTTTCCTATCTTTGCTGTCAACTGTGCTTTGCACCTGTAGTTGCCCCAAATTGTGAAGACTGAATGAAAAAGGCATTAAATACTTCAGCCTTCTTTGTATCACATGTAACTAGATTGTTTTCAATATTCTGTAAGAGACTTACGAAGTCTCTAATTTTCCTCTTACTTTTGATATACCTATAAAATCCCTTTTTAATGTCTTTTATATTCCTTGCCAGCTACATGTCAGATTTTGTCTTGGCCTCTCTAATTTTCTAATTTGCATGCTCATGTGATGCTCTTATACTCTTCCCTAGTACTATGCTCAAGTATCCTTTTATATTCAATTCCTTTTTGAGTTTCAACTCCTTGAATAGGTTGCTATCTGGCCAGTCTGGTCTTCTGTTGTACTTCCCATTCTTCTACCTCATTGAAATAGCTTTCTCCTGCACCCTAGAAAAGGTCCACTTGAAGTACAGCCGGCTGTCCTGGACAACAAAACAATGCATTTTAAATGTAATATACATTTAATATGTGTGAAGATGTTGTGGTTGTAATATTTCCTGATAATAGCTGTTCAGCAAGTACCCAAGATTATACGGAAAACCAACCACTTTCAAGTGGCCCTGCTGAGTTGTTCAAATTGATATCAATGTGGTCAAGAGATAAAAAAGAAGGCTCTACCTAGGACATATGCGACAGATATGTTTGTGCAAAACTACCTTTTATATTACTTATGGTTTATTTCTACTGTTAAAATTAAATAATATTTGTTTTGAAAAAATATGTTTGGGGTCACTGAATTACTGTGGATACAGGGAGTATCTGGGATTCACAATATCTTCATGAAGAACCAAGTCCACTGAGTCCTGTGAAGTGACCAGCATCTTACCTAAGGTGCTGTAGTCTCTTCTGTGTCAGAGATCACCATCCGTGTCATTCTGAGAATTTACATTACGTGTGTCTGTTTCTTTTGTGTCTGTTTCTTTTCCATTGAAGTCAATGACAAATTTCCCATTGACTTTAATGGAAGATGGCACAAGACCACTGCACCGTACATGTTTAGCAGATAAATAGCATGATTTCAGAAGGAAAAGAGAGCAAAAAGTTATCCATTGGAAAAATCTATCATTAACTCATGCTTAAAAAAGATTAATGAAGTCTTTACTTTATGGGGAAGGCAGTCATTGAACAAACCTACAATTGAAAAACACCCCAGCATTACGAAATTGCTCATTTTCCTCAGGAAATGGCAGAAAAGGTGAAAATGAAGACCTTGTCCAACAACAAGCCCATTCTTAAATGAAGTATGACTACCAATATATTAAGCTGATGGTCTGCCAAGTGAGTTTCAAACAACAAGTTTAGACAGCACTACCTAGGTGTTATTGCTAGACCTCAGATATACTTCTACAAACTTAGGAGCCTGATTAGGTCTGTGCTTGTACCAAGTAAAACAGCTATTCTGCCACACTAATGCAAGATTGTTTCTGCATTAATAACTCTGACAGCAGGCTTACAAAAATGTGCAAAGATCTTGTCACAAATATATTCATTAATTCATATATCCCCTCTCTATTTTATGCTTCATGTGTAAAGAATTAGGCATGCTGAAATTTCTAAACCTAACGTATTGAGGGAAAATACACCCAAAGCAACACATTCAACACTGAAGTCAAATTTTATTTAGCTTTCCACTTTAAGAAGGCAAATACAATTATTCCTCTTGTTGCAAAGACCAACTAGTTTGATCTAATCCCTGCATGTGTTGTGATCAAATCCAGGCCAAAACAGATTGCCCCTTTCACAAAATATAAAAGGAAGACTTTCTTTTAAAGTACAGTTATTCTTAACAATTAGTACTCCAAACATATTTACTCTGACTTTGGAAGTTTTTCCAGTGCAAATCTAGACCAAGTTTTCTCAGCAAAATTTGTCCTGAGAGAATAAGCATAACCTCATAATGTGATATTCTATGTAATAAAATTGTTATTAGTTAGCTAGTGGGGGAAGCAAGAGAATTTTACAAGACCATTAGATGATTAAGCCAGGTACAGACATTACACTTTTACTGGTATTCATAGATTGTAAGAGGCTGGAAAGGACCTCACAAGATCATTGGGTGATCTTGAGGTATAAGTGATTGGAAACTGGTTTATGATAGAACGGAAGTTCAGCACAGAAAACTGGTCTATACCCATAATAGATAGAAGTTCAGCACACACACAGAGTGGTTTAAAAAGGAAGAACCTGTTCTAAGATTCTTCCCCTCACCTCTCCCCACCAAAGGGTAAATGCATGTTCTATTCTCTACTGATCCAAACTATGTTGCTTACAGAAAAACACATAACTGAGATTGATTCTGCTTTGGGCTTTTTGAATGCCTGTACTTAGCCTTACAGTTTAGTAGACTGACCTGAGGTTAACACAAGTGTAATTAAGTAAAGTTTTAATCAAGTTAAAATTGTGAAAGAGAAGAAGAATTAGAGGATGCAGGTGCTTTTCCACTTCCCAGCTATGTATGCCTGTATATTTGTAAAATGTATTCTCATTTTATGCGTAAACTATAGAGCAATGCCTTATTTTTCAACAAAATTGGAGGGCTGAGTTCTTGTTTTGGAATTGTTTTTATAAGATCACATTGCTGTCCAAGTGATAGCAACATCCTCATATGGCATTTAAGATACATTTCTGTTGGCAGCTTTGCCTGAACTTAGATAAACCTGCTTTGAAAATCCCCAGCTTTCAACACCTCTGTAGTGATTTTTTTGTCCCATGTTTTAAGGTTGAAAAAGATTTGGTCAAGAAGTGCCAGAAATGTTTTAAGGTTTTCTTACCCTTGTAATGTGTCTTGATGACTAATGGGGCTGCCACCTGCTTATTTTTAGTAGCCATTTTTTTTAACATTACAAATGGTAACTGGGACAGCTTATGACTGGACATATCTTTGAGTGATGGTGCACTAAAAGAATTCCTTCATCCAACAATAGAAAAACGTCACATAGTTAAAGTTTCAGAAGATTAGGGTTGTGCAATGAATTTTTAAGAAAACTACTAGTATTTTATTCAAAATATGTTGTGAAATTTGTAGATATTAACATAGTAGCTCTGATTTGCTGGGAGTTTATGGTTTCTTGAACTTGTTTAACTAATATGGTGTGTGTGGTCTCTTATAGATAGGGAACAACAAGCTATATTTTGCCTTATTGGTCTTATGTCTAGTGTGGCCAATGTGGAGAAGTTTGAACCACTCCTGAACAGGGTTTAGTAAGATTAAAGTTAATATGCAACTGTGGGGATACTCGCAGGTTGTATTTGATATAAATGTATTTTCAATAGATCTTTATAACATAACCTGTTGTCAAGGATGTTTTAGTTGTTGTCTTCTCATGTCCTGTCACCATGTTCAAATTTGGGTCCAGAAACAGGCACATACTATTGCTTAATCTGTAGTCGTAGCTTTGCTGCATGGTTGCCTGTACATGGGCAGGTCAGTGCCCAGGCTGTCTGCAGGCTGGATACAGCTGGTGGTCCCAGTTTGGCACAGGGTGGTTGTGGCAGGGCCTCATCTGGCTGTGTGGAGGAAGGCAGGGGGCATCCCAGCTCCAACCTGGCCTTGTGGTAGGGGTTGGAAGGGAATGTGGCCGAGCCCCATGGGGGAAAAGACTTGTGACCCAGGTGCAACCTGGCTCCATGGCGGGGGAGAGGGATTGACTTGCACCTGCAGGAGGGGAGGAAGGGGCATTGAGCCAGGCTTAACCTGGCCCCATGGGGGGTAGGGGACATGGCCCAACCCCATCTAGCCCAGAGGGAGGGGCATGGCCCAACTTCATCCACTCACAAAGGTAGGGGGGCCCCAACCTGCTGCCCCAACCTGCTGCATAGAGCTTGGGGTTTGGTAATTTGGCAATGGGGGTGGGTGGCCATATTGATTGTCACCATTTCACTGCCGCCAAATTTTCTGATCTATGGGGAGCTCCATGGGGAGTTCCACATTTGGCATATAGGGAGGTTGAGCACCCCTGTTTTAAGGGCTTCTAACCTTCATTTAGCAATGTCTAGTTTCTTTCCCAAATTGGCATGCATATTTAGCTGTCTTTAACAATCTTTACATGTGGTAGTTCATAATGTTATTGGGGCTTTGCACTTCCTTTTGTACGTGTG
Organism: Alligator sinensis; assembly: GCF_000455745.1. Taxonomy (NCBI): domain Eukaryota; kingdom Metazoa; phylum Chordata; order Crocodylia; family Alligatoridae; genus Alligator; species Alligator sinensis. The sequence continues at coordinate 474,477 of NW_005842028.1, read as the reverse complement.
CTTTATGGTGGTTTTTAACCTGTGGTCCACAGACTCCTGGGGGATGCACGGAACATGTGTATTGGGTAGGAGAAAGGTGGCTTTAAAGATGGCAGCGCAACCAGAAGAAGTGCACTGGAATTCCT
>NW_005842028.1:449601-474221 GCF_000455745.1 Alligator sinensis | reverse complement strand
TCCCTGCTGCTGGTGCTCCAGCTCCCCCGGCACCCAGAGGCTGCCCAAGCACCAGAAGCAGGTAGCCCAGTGCCAGCAGACAGAGCACATCCTGCTGCTGCTTTGGCTCCTACCAGCAATCCAGCTCCAGCAGGCAGAGCACGGCCATGTTTCAGTGTCTCACTCATCCTATCACTGCTGCTGCCTTAAGTGGGATCCAGAACTGCTGAGAGAGAGAGATCCAAAGGGGGTCTGCACCTCCAGTCCCCATTTTTAGGGCTCCATGACTAAAAAAGGGTTGACAACCACAGTTTTATACAAAAGTGTGTGGTCTAGTGTCACTGTCAAGTAGATAGGATTTGGTCAGGGGACAGGGGTTATTCTTTTTCCAGGCTAGGTTGAGTTACTTACTATATCTCAGTTCCAAAGGCGGAAGAGAATAATCTGTCCTGTATTTGGATTGGAATGTAGTTGATTTTTGATGTAATAGCCTGACAACCCATTGGGTGGTGATGCCAGTGTAGTCTTGACCTGGGTGAAGTTCATAGCTTGGGTGGTGGTACAAAAATTGTCTGCATAAATAAAACTTCATCTGCATGGGTTAGTTGGTTAATCATCGGTGTAGATGTTAAACAATATACTGTATTTACTTGAACACTAGATGAAGTATTCCCCCCCCCCATTGGCATGGGGGGAAAAGTCCCTTGTCTTATACTTGCATAAAAGGAAATCTCACTAAATACTTTGTCATTAAATTGCTGCCAAAAACAGAATGTGTTCAGTGATAGACACCAACTAGGAACCTGATTAAATGCAGTCACCATTGAACATGACTGTCTCCCTATGCCTGAAGAAAGGTACTTGTGCCCAAAAGCTTGCAAAGAACTTTGTTCCAACTACTCAGCTGGTCTAATAAAAGATATCACATCTACCGAAAGAACCTTGACTGCCTATCACTGAGAACTAGCATTTGACAGGGTTTTATTGACTCATTACCATTACATATATGCTCAGAAAGCACAGGAGCAGGCTATGACCAGACAATGGTAAATTTACATTTTAAGAAAAAATCTAGCTTGAAGGTAACACCTTAAAACCAGGATGATGTTTTCCACTGAGGGGAAATTAGGAGAGAAATAATATACTGGATTAATGAATCTCCATGTCTGAAAAGATGTACATATTCTCTTGGTCTTAATAAAATCAAGACAATCTTGTAGTCTGGAAAATATGCACCTTTGACAGAAGTTACTGGCAGTATGTGACCCCCCCCCCCCGCCCCTTAGAATTCAATGGGTGACTTATGAATAGCCAGAGAGGTCAGAGACAGGGTTTGCACTTTAACTTGTTAAAGCTGGCTAGGGAATGCATCCTTGGATTTAAGGTGCAGGGTAAGTACAGGATGTTGTTCTGATATTTTCTTTTGTTTGTTTATTCTGATATCTCTGTATCTCAACATATGGTTACTGATTTCTTATGCTTGTTCTTTTTTTCTCATAATAAATCACTTTTGGGGTTTTTTTTTACACAATGCTTGTTGTCAGTGAAACTCATGATTCCAGAGAGTATGTACAGCCTTTACATTTAGATTTACTTAACATGACCAGACAAGGCCACAATTCTTCTAGCTTGCAAAATTCATTCTTTTAAGGTCTGGCAAGGCTTGAGCGAGACAGGTAGGGCTGAGGCACAACAGGTCAAAGAGTCGGCCTCTGGCTCAGCTGAGCTGATTATTAGTGGTCAAGTACCAGGCAGCAGAGTGGAATTTGGGGCAGAAAATCACCCCAAAGCTGTGGAAGCACCCTTGGAGTCTCTCTCAAAGGTGCACCCAGATTGCATCCAGGTCCCAGAGCATGTCACAATTTATATGTCCAGTTCTGAAATAGAGGGGTAAAGTCACCCATTTGTACTAGGGTGACCAGCTTTAAGTTTCTATACCATTTATACAACTGTACTCAATAGACTTTACCATGATCAGGTGAGGTTGCATTAGCACTGCATTAGTTAACCTATTTTAAATGTGATTGTTGAGAATCATGATAAAATTTCCTAATATAGACAAGACTTAATATGAGCTGGTTGTTCACTATCCACATTCTCAAGCCCTGATTCAGTTATTCACTTAAGCACCTACTTAACTTTTAAGCACCTGAAGTGAATCAAGGCCTCAGTCTATGGTTTCCTTGCTAGGACTGAAAGCATTGCCTTTGTCCTTGTATATGCATTAAGAACTGGACTGAGACTAGTCATTTACTGTATGAGGGCCATTAACAGCATTCCTTCTAAGATGTGCGGCATGTGCAGCCGCAAAAGTGCCTGGCAGCGCAGCATGGGCATGCCTGCATGTCTGCACATGCCGCACAGCTTAGAGGGAACACTGGCCATCATATACCCAAGAGATGGAAAGAGTATGTTATTGTATGTGGTGTTGAAGCTGGTGACCTTTGGATAAATAGGTTTAGAGCCAAAATCATCTCCCAAGCCATTTGAGAGTAATAAAATGGGATTTTAATCTGGATTACTATGTCCAGTTTTCAGCCCCCACTACAGAAAGGATGTGGACAAATGAGAGAAAGTCCAGGGCAGGGCAATGAAAATGGTTAGGAGGCTGGGACACATGACTTCTGAGGAGAGGCTGAGGGGACTGGGTTTATTTAGTTTGCAGAAGAAAAGATGGAGTGGGGATTTGATAGCAGCCTTTAACCACCTGAAGGGAGATTCCATAAGAGGATGGAGCTAGATTGTTCTCAGCAGTGGCAAATGAAAGAACAAGGAGCAATGGTCTCAAGTTGCAAAAAGGGAAATTTAGGTTCAATATTAGGAAAAACTTTCTCACTAGGAGGGTGGTGAAGCATTGGAATGGTTTACCTAGAAAGCTGGTGGAATCTCCATCCCTGGAGGTTTTTAATACCTGGCTCAAGAAAGCCCTGGCTGGAATGATCTAGTTGGGGATGGTCCTGCTTTGAGCAGGGGGTTGGACTAGATGATCTCTTGAGGTCCCTTTCAGCCCTAATTTTTTATAATTCTATTATTTTATTCTTTAGCTTCAATGTCAAAACCATGTCTATTAACCAAATGTATAATTAAAATACCAAAATAACTTTAAGTCTACATGAGATGTTTATTCCACATCACAAATTCTAATGTAAGCTGTTTTAGAGAGTTCTTTAAAAAAAAAAAAAAAAAAGTCTTGTATTAAAGAGGTTATGAAGTAGGTCTGAAAGCTTAGTATGAGAACCAGAAGTCTGAAGGGTGACATACTTTGCATTGGGTTTGTTCTAGGCAAGTGCTGATACGAATATTTGTTATATGAGTCAGATCTGAAACGTCATATTTCTACAGTATGTTTTAGCATTGTGTTACGCATGCATATGGTATGTCACTGATTGCCTTTCTTGGGATGGAGCTGTCTGTCAAAAACTTATGATATGGCATGGGGAGGGAGGGAGTAATGATTTTAAACTTGCAAATAAAAGGGTGTACGGAATAGTAGTACATCTCACATGACCCTGTGTTATACATTTCTTTAAATCATAACTAGTCACCAAAGTTACTGCCAGAATACAGTACCATGTAATGGCCTTTAATATGCCTGTTGTCCAGTTTACATTTTAATTCCATTTAGGATTGCTATGTCTATAAAAACTTTCCTGGTAGAAAGGCCATGTTATGCTGTAATAAACTGCATGGATTAAATGAATTATGTGATTCTGTGATGTAATGTTAATATTTTATGGGTTTTTAAAATGTAATTATTAAAAAACTGCATACCACTGGAAAATAGCTAATATGTTTCGCTTAGCAAAAAAGAAGTCAGTGGCCACATCTACACGTGCGGTGGACTGTGCAGTTGTCACTGTGCAGTCATTTAGTGCCTGCGTAATCAAGTACTAAATGACTGTGCAGTAACTGGTGTTACTGAGCAGTACCATTGCTGCACAGTTTTTGCCCTACGCTATTACACAGTAGCTTATCACTACTCCACAGTATTGTCACTGCACAGTTAGTGCCCAGCAATGGTACTGCAAGGTAGCAATAAGCTACTATGCAGTAGCTCATTGCTACTGCACTGTAGTGTCTTGTGTGGACATGCCCCGTGAATAGTGTAGAAAGCATTAGAATAGTCATCTTTTTCCTTGTATGCTACTAATTTCCTTTGCTGATCACCCAAACTTGTGAACAAGAGACTTTGGGATCCCCCAAATTAGCAGGTTCCTAGATATATTTAACATAATGGAACTTAGAATTAAATAGGGACCCCTGAGTCATTGAATCCAGTCCCCTCCATCCACAAGCAGTTGCTAACCAAAGGAAATCCTAAAATTGCCACTTCAAACCTTCACTCACAACTACAAGGGTGTCTCAAACATTCAAAATACCATAGAATATGTCATAGGTAAAGGCAGAGGGTACAAGGGCACTGCCAGTGCCCTGACACTGTAAGAACAGGGAAGTTCTTCATTCATAGGCTTATAGGAAAGTAGGGCAGCCATCAAACACCCCTCTTTCTAAACAAGCTTAACAGGGGTCTTGATTTTAGGACCTTGGTTTGGGATTGAGGGCAAGCCAACTACTGGACTACAACAGCTATGTGGCACTATGGAAGTGGTTAGATGAGAGACAAAGGGAAACTGCTTCAATTCAGCTTTACAGGACTCACTCCTTCCTCCATGAACTACTGGCCTCCTCAGCCCTCTCCAGACTCATTGATGACTTCCCTATTTACCGGAAGACTGTTCTCCACATATCAAGGGACTGCCACTGATGCCATAGAAATAAGACTATAGCTCCCACTACAAAGGAAGCCCTCCTCCCTCACCCAGTTCTTTCCAATATGACCTAGAAGAAAAATTCCTTGCTGATAACAAATTTGACAATTGGTATAACCCTGAGCAGAAGAACACCCCCTCCCCGCAACACACAGTTTTTTCTAAGTTTTTTATTCTTCCACAATATATTTTTTGGAAATATAAGTTTCAAGACATTGATATAGAATATTTGACCTTAAAGGGTTTAGTCAACCTGGTGTATGAGATTTTCTTTGCTTTGTATTATATACATTTTTCATTACCTTTATGTCTCTCTAATAGACATTCATGACCCTACAGGGTTTGTGACTAATTGCTGAGAAACACTGAGCTCAGACACTGACTACTCAAAGTACTGACTACTTAAAATTTGATTCAGCTTTCTCTTCCATTCTACTGACTTGCACTTGCTCTGGATATGTCTATAAAGTATGAAGTAGCACCAGGCTGAGCCATATCTCGTTGCACTGAGCTATGCCATTTGTGCAAATGAGCTTCAAAATAGAAAAGGAATAGCCTTAATGTGGCTGTGTCGCTTCCATTTTGAGGAGTGAGCATAGCATGTCTCAGCCCACTGTCATCTTGTGCTATCTAGATATGCCCTCTTTCCATGAAGGCCCTTTTGTGCTTCGAAGTTATAACACCCACTCAAGCCAATGGTTAAAATCTCAGTGCCAGAAAGAGAGGAAGTCAGGATTTTTTCAACAAAACATTTTTTTCCATCTAAAAATGCTCATTTGTCAAAGTGGAAACTCCCTGCAGAAATGTGTGACAATTTCATATTTAGGGGGATGGGGAAATGAAATAACCTATCCCTGATATTTTGGGGACAAAATTTTTTGAGTTTCAGTTTGAAGCAATTTTTCTTTGTAAAATTTTCATTAAGTTTAATAATTTAAGAGTATTTTGAAAAGGCCAGAAGCAAAACAAAACATGTTAGTGTTATCAAAACACATTGTTTAGATACCAACAGTTGGAGAGGTTTTCCTGTAATAATTCAGGATGGAAAAATCATTCAAAATTAAAAACTCAGGAAAGGAAAACAGTTTCCTACCCAACTCCAGCCAGAGATAATGATGCTAAGAAATAATGCTAATATTTGCATTTACTGCACACTGTTAGCCTACCATGACATAGACTGTTTGGCTGGATCCAGACATGAAAGAAAGTATGGTTTATAGCACTGCAAACCACTTTGCAGTGCCACAGACTGCATGCCTGGCACATTAAACCATGCATAGCACTGCTAATTTGCAGTGCCGGGGCAAAATTTGCTACTGGGATTTCCCAGTAGCAAAAAACCCCTCTGAAGAAAAAAAGCGGTGCAAACCACACCAGAGTGGAGTGCACCAAGACTTGCCTGCTCCCCCATCTCTGTGCACTGCAGAGCCCCTGTGCTGAGACACCCTGCATCCCAGTCAGTCTTCTTGGCTGGCTGGAGTACAGGGTGCCTCTAGACAGGGGCTGGCTGCTCCCCTGTCTCCGTGCAACTCCATGCTCCACTGCAGAGCTGGCTGGGAGAAGGCTGGCTGGGGTGCAGGGGGCTTCAGTGAAGGGGTTCTGCAGAGTGCAGAGATGGAGGAACAGGCAGCCTCCCCCATCTCCATATACTGCTCCCCAGCTGACTGGTGCACAGGGTTTTTCAGTGCATGGGCTGCCTGCTGGAAGTGGTGGCCTTAGAGTTGTTGGGGCCCTGGACAAGAGAATCATTTGGGGTCCCTTAGAGGCTTAATTTTGATGACCTATAAGCAAGTTGGATATTTGTTGCAAAATTTGGGGCCCCCTAAAGTGTGGGGCCCTGGATGGTCACCTGGTTTGCCCTCCCCTAAGGCTTCTACTGCTGCTGGCCATCCCTGCACTGTTCCCCAGCCAGCCCCCCTGCAGCACATGGAGCAGCAAGACAATGCGTCTGTCCCACTGCACCGTGCATGGGCAGGGGTATGTACTGCAGCCCAAAGTAGCAGCACAAATGTGTGGCCTTATTATTTGTGTTACTGCAAGCGCACACCCCTGCTTGTGTAGATGTGGCCTTATAGGCTGTTTTTGTTAAGATGATTGCATCACCTTTCAGTTCTACTTACCTGAAACTGAATCAAAGGGGAAGGTTTGTTTTTATTCTTCCAGAGTTGCGTCCTATGCCAGCAGCTTTAGCCACTGTAACTGTAAGAAGCAGATATTATCCAGTCATCTCCATGCATGCTGGCATAGATAGGTCTCCAGGGTGAAGTACATGAATTTAGAATTCCAAGAGTATTTCATATAAAATTTCCAAGGGATTTCCATTTCCTAAATGGAATCAGGCATCAGTTGCATAACACAAATCTATCTACGGTCTGATGGTCTACACGAATAAGTAAGAAAAGGTAGAGACAAAGCTAGGCTCGGTGCATTGAAAAGAGCACACACTGTTCCCTAGCATTAGGCTTGGAATCTTATTTTCACAGTTTAGTTTCCAAGTGAGGAATAATGCATTGGCATAACATTAATACCTTTGCCATTTGACTTTTTCACATAAATTTAATCCATAACTATACATGTACCAGTTGGAACCAGTCTTCCGCTAAGTTTAAGGCTTTTCTACTATGCATTTTGGTTTGGAAAAAACAGAAACAAAACCTCTTTGCTACTTAAATATCTTTCTGCTTTAAGAGGGAGTTCCATGTTTGTGATTTCTTTAATTTGCACATGAACCATAATCCAAAAAATGCTTTAATCTGAGTCCTTTTCAAATATCAAAAGTGATCTGATATTTTAAAGATAATGAAGTGAGGACAAGAGTGGGTTAGCACATATTACACAGGAGCTTAACCTAATTTCCTGAACAGTGTAGGACACAATGTTTCTGATTAAATACATTTTTTCCCAATTTCTCCTTCCAGAATTGTTTTAGACAGATCTGTTTTGCTTTTGGCCAAGTAAAAATAGATTAATTTTGTGTCCTTTCCCATTCTTATTGCAATACCTGTCATGAGAATGAATATGCTATGCCATTTGGTTCTCATTATAGTCTAAATATTGTCTCTAGAAATAACTTATGTTTTGCCTTTCTCTATACTTCAAGCTCTGGAAGAGTGATACAGAACTAGCATTCCTTATCTCATTCTGAAGTCCCATTCTGGTGTCAAAGGATTCAACTGAGATAAAAATTGGCTTTGGGCTCAGGTTCTTTCAGTTCTATGTGGTTATATTTCAAGTATAGCATGAGAATTTTTCCCCCCACAAATGTATATGCAAGAAGCTGTGCGCTACTTAAACGGAACTTTTGCAATACATTTAAAGGAATAAGATGCCATCTGACACACAAGATTTTTAGTTTTCACAAAGAACAAGAACAACTGGAAACACATTTGTCAATGACCACAATCATATCCATGACCCTAGTTTTCCTATTCGTTATCCATCCCACCCCAGGAATAGAGGAGGGAGGGGTGCAACACACTGTGCCTTGGTACCTAAGTAAACATGTAAAACATTAAGCAGAAGCCATAGCATTTAAAATATGTAAAATATATCATGGTGATCTGTTAAGGTGAACTGGTACAGGACCAAAACAACCATGTAAGGAGTTGGTACTCAGACCATCATTCCAAAGAAACTGATCACATCAGGAAATGCAGACAAAGCTGTGCTCAAATGTAAGCCATCTGGCATGAGGAAAACCTGAACAAGAGCCAAGGAAGCAGCTTCAGACAGAAGAATAAGGACAGAACACCTTTTAGCAACCTCTTTAATGGTACTGGTGGAAAGCCAAGGTCAGGGGATCAGTGACACTGAACAATCCTGCATTCCATCCCAGATTCCTGGGATGACTTTTGGAGGCATTTGCTTTTGGTTTGGTTTTTTTGTTTTGTTTTGTTTTTTTATAAGGTGAGATATTTTTCCAAACTGAAATGACTAAAATGTAATACACACAATTAATTTTCAATGCAGATAAAAATACTAATAAAAGCCAGAATCAATGTAATTTCTTCAAGGCTGGGGAGGAGGGAGAAGAAAGCAATGTTAATCTCTATAGGAAAATGTCTGGTATAGAAATGTCAATGCTCTTGGCCCATAATGATTTCTGCAGAAGCATTTTTTCAACAGCTATTCTATTGGCCAGAGAGAGAAACTTTACAGAGGTTTTTCTCTGTAGAGTTCTATAAATTTTCTATAGCATTTTAAGAGAATGTTTTTATAGGAGAAGACAAGTCTGGCAGCTAATCCTACCTAATGTATGTAAAGTGAAGCTAATGTACAGTCAAGGCTACAATAACTAATGGTAATTGTTTTCCCTGGAACAGAATATGTGATTTTTACATTATAGAAATTGAACTGTAATGAGTGGAGGGAAATGGAAAACTGTGTATTTTAAGATATAGGCTACATTAAAAAATTAAGGTAATGCAAGAACAGCAATTATCACAGAAAAAACTATAAGTTAAACACACATTTTAGTAAAAATATCTCTAAATTTGTTAGGTGCTAGTATTTGTCTACCACCATGTGGCTTTGAAAAATAAAGATAATTTATTGTAATCTAACTATTAACACGTGCCTTTATTAGAAGCAGAGCTATAGACTTCTCTACTGCATGCAAGCTAAGTAGATTGTCTAAGTAGGTTTTCTTGGATACATTCCAATTTTGTGATTTAGGGCTAGATTGGGATTTAACAATCTGTTCAAAGTAAGGGGCAGTGCATGGCTGTGCTGTTCCCAAAGCAGACCTGGCAACCAATTGTAACATTAAAAGATGCAGCTTCTTTTTCAGTTCCTTCCTGGCTTTGCAGCTGCAGTTGAGGGGTGAGGGGGGTGGGGAGGTGTAATCTGTCACTGGCTCAGAGTCATTTCATATTATTTCTCAATCTATGCTAGCTCAGCTGTACTGGTTAAAAGGTGTAGGGGAAAGGGAGGCATAGTAGTTAAGGCTCCATTGATCTCTCCCAACCTGGGAGGGGAAATAGTGGCCTGCTGCCTCCCCCTTTTTCCTTACATTGGGCACAGGTGCAGGAGTCGGTCACAGTTTTGCCATTAGAGTTCTGAAGTTTATAATAATAATGTTAATGAAACACCATGAACCACACAGCATAGGCTGTGCATTATGTACTAAAAAAGCTACATCAAAAGAATGTTATTAAGGCGGTAAAGTCAGTCACTCAAAAGTGAAGAGATGTAAGAAATGAGATTGCCAGTGTATCTTTAAATTGGCCTTCCTGGGTTATACACATTATGATACACTGTTTAATAATGTGGTCACATAATATTTTTTTTCATGGAATCTATACCTCATTCAGTGCAGAGGATGGGCTGTGCTCATTCAATGAGCAGTTATTCAATATTTTGTTTTCTTTTCATAATTCAATATGTAGCCTTTGGCCTTATTTATTGCACTGCACTCAAATGGCACTCCACAATGGTTATTAGTTTCCATGTAGGCTTCTCTAAGATATTCATTACTATAATATCAGTTCTTCACAAATATTAATTAACTTAGCATCACCAAATGCCTGCGAGTGAAAGAGTTTATTATCCCATTAAATATGTGGGGAATAGAGGTAATGAAAGATTAAGGTCAAAAGTATCCACTCATTTTGGATACCCAATTTGAGATACCTAGGACCTCATTTTTAAAGTACTTGATATTGGAGAGCACTATATATATTCAAGCACAGCTCCTATTGACTTCAGTTGCGGCTAAGAGTGTTCAGTATTTCTGCAAATCAGATTTCATGCTTTCAAGTTGGGCACTCAAAATACAAGGAACGCAACATCAGAGAATGTCTCTGAAATGTTTGTTTGGAATGAGTTGCTTGCTCTGCATCATTACTATATTTCCAGTATTTGACCGTGTAACTTTTTCTCTAAACATAGGTTTTCTTATGTAATATTGACATCAATATGGATTCGTAGCAAGGTTGAGACTCTTAATCCAACACCACACACGTTTGCCGCTTTTGCTCAAGGAGTAAAAGGGTAGCAATAGTATGTTGTGATGTTTCACTAGGGAGAAATGAGATAAGACATCAAACATTTTATTTGGCAGCAGAGGAAGTGAGTCTTGATTGACATTCCAGGCTCTAAATCGGAGTATACTGTACTAAGCATGGGTTCTTCTGCCAATTCTCATTCAAGTGATACAGACAGACCTAACAGTTTTATTGCTTCACTCAGGACAATTTAACTCGCTTGTATAGCTACAAGATCTGGGAGACATCAGTTGGATCGTAACAGCTGATGCATGCTTCTGAGCAGTAGCTCCATTTTCCTTTTCCGAGGGGCGTGTGTGCACTACACTTTAAAATGGGCTAAATGCTCTTGCACCACTTTAATGGTGTTGGTATTTGCACACCTTGGCAGCGTATTGCGCATTAATTCCAGCCACTGTAGGAAATTGCTGACGTAGTGCGCCTTAAATTACTAGAGGCGTGGCAAACTAAAACTCCTTCTTGGAGTTTTAGTTTGCAGCCCCTACAGCCAGAGAGTGAAGCACCAGGCTCCATGCAGCTCTGCGGCCCTGCAGGAAGCCCTGTGGGCAGCCTGGCAGGAGCCTGGGAAGTCAGGCTCCAGTCTCTCCTCCATCCCCTGGTCAGTGTTAGTTTCATTTGCCATTCTGTCCCAGTTCTTTCCCTGCAGCTCTGAATCTCATCCACATGTTTCCTTCTCATCTCTTCCTACCCTGGCTTCCAATTCCAGTCTCCTTCCCCAGGCCTCCACATTTCCTCGTTACTTCCTTGTTCCTTTCTCCTGGTCCAGCCAGTCTCATTTCTCTCCTTTTAACTTAGGTCCTTGTCAGACTTATTTATCTCCTTTAAAGATGTGGGAAAATTAAGAATAGCTTTTAAAATAAAAAGGGCAGATTAGGTCAGCCACTCCTTTCATACCTGTACCTATACTGCCTTCATTACTGTAAGTGCAACTTGTTTGGCCCGTGCTAGCTATCTGTGTAGTGCTGGCATCACTGATTTCAGTACAGGCTGCAAAATCCACCTGAGAACTGGTGTTAGCAGTGTGGTCACATCCACCTTTGGCTATGCTACACAAGCACAGTGACCTCTGAGTTGACTGCCTGGTCAGTGCAGGCTCTTGCTGGAGCTTCACATGTGCAGTGAACTCCATGAACTTTCCAGCTGATTGATGTCAGCAGTGCCAGAGCCACTCTTTTCACACAGCTCCAAAGCCTAGGGGATAAGTGCTGCCACTGTTCACCCTCTTGCTCCCTTCTCCACCAAGCCGAATGCAGTGGGAGGGGGAAAGAGGATATGAATGGTGATTGTGGTGACTATGGCCAGAGCTTGTTCCAATCATCTGATAGGCTCATAAAGCAGAGCTCTGGCTGGACCCTGCTCTGATCGGAGTACTGCAAGTGTGAGGCACAGCCAAAGAGGTATATGATCCTCACCCCAGTTTTGGGTCCACTGCTGGACCTGCCTGGGATAATTATACTGAATTACAGAGGACTGCAGTCTTAAAAACTTGGTCTTGAGAGAGAGTACAGGTTGCAGACAAGAAAGATCAAAGATCATAGCTAGGGACCAAAGATCTGAGCAAGGCACCTAGAGAAAGGCTAAGGGGTAACCCTGGAACTATGACTGGAAGGTAATAAGGATTAGTATTAACACTCTATCTCTGGATTCTATTCCTTGTATATGAGGGAGGAGGTGGAGCTAGCCTTAGTAAAGTTGGTTGGAAACATATTTAATGAATCCTTCTCTTTAGGAGGATTGTGTTCCATAAAAATGCATTGCAAAATTTTGTTGACTTTTCCAAAATATTTTTTCCAAGCAAATCTGGGAGAAAAAGTTTTGACAACTTCATAATGTCCTGTCTTATCATTTTTAGATTGAAACATTTGATTTTTTCATTTTGAGATTACTCTCTTTGTAATATATACTAATGCATAATATAAAACATCTTCAGATGAAAAGTCAAAATTGAAAATAAACAATACCATTGGTCTGAAATGGATTTCTTTCTTTCTTTTTGTGGAAAATGTGGACATTTTCAGGTTTTGGTCTAATTGGAGGTTAAGTAGGCTGAATTTTGTAATCTTGAGATCTTTTATGAAATGCAGTACTGCTCCTCAAGACAACTCTATTTTTACAGCATACCATCATTCCAGGAAGGACTAACAGTAAAACATTATGTAAATTACTGTTGGTGTCAGGGAAGCAGACCAGGACCTTGGGAGTAAATGAGGGCAATTAGTTCTGGAACTAAAATTCTTAGACCTTGTCAAGTTAGCACCTTTTTTGTTTCTTGTCTTTTTATATATATATATATATATATATTAGGGACCCTTTCTCTAAAAGGAATAGAATATTTTAATGTTTACACTCCTATAATTATTTTACTTGGCTGCTGTTTTTTCCAGAAGGTGTTTCTCCTTCTTCTTCTGTAAAAGAGAAGCATTTTCAATAAAGGGGGCAGACTGGTCATCTAAATTTAAGTGATGGATTTCCACACTTAAAACAGCATGAATTATTGAAAAACACTATAATGTTCTCCTTTCAGCTTCCTATAAATCAAAATACTGAGTGGGATATACTACATATTTGTGTAAACAGGCCTAGAGAAAGCTTTCATTACATTTTTCTCAGTTTCCTTTGTATTAAAATGTTAAAGTGTCATCAAGGTAATTCTGACAAAATACGTTGAATAAGAAAAGATCAATTAAACGAGTTGAAAAGCAAAAATACCGTGTTAACAGTATACAACCATGTAAATCAAATCTAGTATAGTTCTAACAAACACCTTATCCAGGTCTGATGCAGTAATGGCTCCAACATCACTCTAACACTACTGTATTCAAGTATTGTGATACAGGCTTTATTTTGGGGAAAAAACCCTTTGAATTTAATTTACTTCTAGCAATAAAAGTAAATAGGAATTTAGGACTGAAAGGGAACTCCTGGGTCATTGCATCCAGTTCCCCACAGCTGCGAGAAGTCCTTAAGCAAAGAATCCCCCAAATCACTGTTTCAACCCTGCTCCCCCAGCTACAAGGAACTATATTCAAAACACCCAGAAAAAACCCATAGCTTGGCATAGCTAAAAGCAGAGATGATGACTTGCCACTGAAACAAGGAAGGTCCTAGGAAAATGACCATGCTTCATGCTACAGGGTGGGAAAGCAAAAAATATATATGGTCCCTGGGTCTGATCCAGGGAAATAAATTCCAAAATGTACTCCTTTCATGGTAGAGTGAAATATGAAACTTTGTTACCCTTTCAAAAAAATACCTTTATAAATTCCAGATTGAAGGTTTCTTGCTTTGCAATTTTTCCCTTCAATTTACAGAGTAGGTAATAATAAAAAGGCATATTTATCCTGCTAATAGGGTGTTCCGGCAAAGTGTTATCTTCTGAATTCTTTCAGAGGTATGTCAACTTTTTTTTAACCAAAAACAGCAACGATTTATTTCAGAAGGGATCTGCAAGCATTATTTTAATCTAATAATAATAATCAACATAAAAAGTGATTATGTAAAACTGTGGGTTTTAAAGGTATTACTTCTTCCAGTGATGTTTTTCCACTTTAAACACATGGAATATTGTTGTGTTTGGTAATATCTTTAAAACTGTACTTTACATGGGGCGGGGGAGAGCACAGAGAGGGAGTCTCTTGTCTTGGATTTGAGTGCAAGCTGGGAAAACAGGTAGCTGCCCTCACTCTGACTCTGGCCCCAACCCCAGATCGAGGTCAGAGCTGCAGCTGGCCCTATTTCCCCCTCCCCCTGCCCTTGTTGGCACTACCATTTACCCTATAGTTTTAGTGCTAGTCCTGGATGCAGCCCTGCTTCAACCTGGGGCCTGGAACACATGGTCACTCTGGCTCCTGCCTGACCACCTAGCAGCAGCAGCAGCTCTGACTCTGATAATAGTTTAACTCCTAGTGACTCTTGGTTCTTTCATTTTCTTTCCATATACATATAGGCCCATAAATGCTGCACTTCAAATGCACTCCAAAAGGGCTATATTTTTAAAGTACTGTTATTAAGAATGCCTATGCAGAGCGAGCTGTTACTTAAGCACTCTTTGCTGTTAGAAAACCCTACAAACAATTCATTTGTGAAATACTTCCATTCAGATTTTTTTTTTGATGTTTCTGGAAAAGAAAATATCACTTTTGATTCTCAGGTGATATGGAGCAATGTTCTTAAATGTGTGTGTGTTAATTACAACCAATATTTTGGTTATAGCAGAATAATAAATTTGCAAGTCTTCAAATTCAAATGCAAAATTCTTTGGACCATTAAAACAATGTTCTTTGATCTCAGACTGAATAATATGGTTACATTTAAGAATCCACCAACCTTTTGGCAGTATTTAGCTATTCCTTGACTTGAAACAATTTCATCTGAAACACATCTATTGCTTTTGGTCTTGATTTTCTTGTCATCGTCCCATGCAAACCCTGCAGCTTTTTGTATACTGTACTTTTAACAGTTCCCTGGAAACTTTCCATGCAGGGTCCTGTCAGGAGGTTTTGTTGTGCCATAATCACCTTCTAGATGCTGTGTGCTTTCACAGTACAATGATGGCGAGCAAAATTGAATGTTGAATTTGTTGCTTTGCAATATTTAGTCAACAGGAATAATGAAAAATAGTTGTAGTGAAAAGTATGATTCTGTAGCAGGATATGAATCAAACCTTGACTGGACTCCATGATCATTTTTAGACGGTGAACTAGCAACAGCTAGAGTGAGGCATAGATTGTTGAATCTTGTTGCATCCGCCATTAAGTTTTCAGCACTTGACACACCTTAAACTTTAGCTGTTAAATGTAAAGCTGTAGAAATAAAGTGGTATAGTAATGATTAATGAGTTGTTGAATTTGGAGCAGTGCCAGTATTTAATTGATACTGTATCTTTGTTATTGGTAGACTTTTTCATATTTCATTTTAATGGTAGTGCCAGGTATTTGATGTTAGCAATAACCTCTTCTGTCTTAGTGGTCAGCATTAGTGACATCAATTCTTAGTCAGGTAAACTTTACAGAAACCTACCTGTACCTTGAAATATTAGCGAGAGATTTTCCTCCTCACTCCCTTCCATTAAAAAATAGTTTTGTACAATTTAACTGTGAACTTCAAAGTAAAACACACATCTGCATAGTATTTCTAACGTAAAGACTTGGAAAACTCCCAGTATTGTTAGAAAGACCATTATCTTTGTATTGGGTATGAAAAATAACCAAAACAAAATGTTTGGATTTGTGTGAACAATTGGTACTGAAATCAATATCTTATTTTATCAACCTTACTCACAGAGATAATAATAAAAAAAAATAGTAGAACTTTTTATTTTAAACTAATACACACACACAACATTTTTCTAACTTTTTTTTAATTCTTCCACAATATATTTTTGGCCTTAGAAAAAATAAAGCAAGTGAGATGGTAGTAAACCAACATGACAGAAAAAAGCAATCCCCAAAATCACCTTGTTTGAAAAAGACCTTGCTGTTTGGAATACAAGCTTAGCCCACCACTGATTAAAATGATTTTCAAGTCGAACAAATTGTGGCAAAAACACTTTCAAACTTGTGACCTTGCGAGCTTAAGAGTTTTGCTTTCCAACATGGTTTTATAGCAATCGTCAGAACAGTGTAGCTTTATGAGTTCAAAGACTTAAGAGCCTGAAGACTGAAGAGGAAGTGGTAATTGCTAAATGCTAAGTGATATATTAAAAGCATATGACAGGTTTTAAAGTGGATCCATGTAGAAAATAATGAACTACAGTGTTAGTTATAGTGGTAAATTGCCAAAATTGTGCTGTTCAAATACCATCGTTACAACACACTTTTGCAGCTGAATCAGTAATATGCTCTTTGTCTTCCTTTAATTCGTTTAAGGTATGTGACTCTAGTTTCTGAAAAAATATTTTGGTAACTCAACAAAGGCTTATGCCTCTGAAATGATCTGTGGCTTTTTATACTGTAGTGACAACTAAAGCTTATGGTTTTTGGTAGCCAGAGGAATTCTTTAGAAATTCAGCTGCTTTGTAAAATCATACCCCCTCCCCACCTAAAAGCACAGGTTGTTTAGACGTGGCCATTTTGTATCAGATCCTCAACTAGTGTAAATTTGTTCAGATCCTTTAAAGTAAAAGAAGGCATTCTAATTGACAGCAGCTAAGAATGGGTTTAAGATATACATTAATGTCTTTTTTTCCTACTTCTTTCCCAAATTGACGTTTGTGTGGTTTAAGGAATCAAAGATTTAGCCTTCCTTGGATACACATCAGTTTGTGAAGTTTGGTGCCAGCATCATAAAACCTAGATTAAAATACCAGGGAAACTTCCAGTATATACTGGATGCTGCTAACAACGCTGCAAATGTGTTTAAATGATACCAAGAGCTACTTTTTTTCCTCCCTAAAAGCTGCAAACAAATGTGCAGCTGTTATAGATAATGCTGGAAGAGCACAGTTAAAAAAACCTGTATATCAGATGCTTAGGTTCATCCCTATTTAGCAAATCGCTTAAGAAAATACTGACTTTAATAAGTCCCATGGAAGTCAAAATTAAACATATGAGTAGGTGAATGTCGATGACTTATGAGACTGGAGCTATATACTTCTGTTCATGATAAAAAAATGCTGCTTTGTAACAGTCTGTAATGTTAACTATCTGTGCCAGTTAAGCTGGCACGCAGTGATCTGGCAGGGTTTCATCTCCAAATTAGGTATAATGGTTGAGAAATTGTTACTAGATTGAACCTGTCAGGTCAAAGAAGTGAGATAACACACTTTCTTAAGCAGCTGAAATAGAACATAACTGTGATTATACAAGAGAAGAAAAGCTATACAGGACAACTAGCATTCATGTCAATGACAACAATTACTTGAGGAGAAACTCAAAGTAGGTGAAATAGGTTCATGCTCTACAGGCTAGTAGTAGATACTGACCATCCTGTTGTTTTGTCTCCCCAGTGGCACTATTTCCAGCAGCATTTTTTTACTATAGTATACTTATATTCCTTTGATTTATGAATATTTGTATTGGGAAGATTTGCCCTTTACAATATTTAAACTTTTGGGCTAGGGACAGAAATTACACATAAACTGGTTTAAGTGATCAGAAACTGGTTTAAACCAGTAACAGAATAAAAGTTAAGTGCACATAAATCAGTTTCAAAATGGCTGAAACTGGTTTGAGATAAACCTGGTTGAATGTAGTATCAGACTTAACTGATTTGGGTCAAGCCAGTTTATGAAACTTCTATCCCAGACCCCTTCCTGGTTGAAGTTAAATCACAGTTTGCCAGCATGCTTTGCAGCCCTGGGCTGGGGTGGGCTGTCTGCTCCAGAGGGCAGGACTGGCCCTGCTCCTCTGTTCCCTAGCTGGAGCAGTGAGAGCCGGCTGACAAGGGGGTGAGGGGAGGCAAGCCTGGCTGGGGATGCAACCTAGTCTATGGCAGGGGGGAGGAGGAAGTGGGGGGGACTGCCTCCCCCCCCAAAAAAAACAATCCCCAGCTGGGTACTGGGGCAAGGGAAGGGAATTAAACACCCCTTCCCCTGCTCAAACAACTGCTGGCTGTAACTGTAGACTACAAATCCCACAGGCACCTGGAAGCAGGAAGAGGAAGTGATGAGCAACTGTGCAGATTCCTACTGATGTAATTCTGGACTGTAAATCCCAGAGACCTTGGGGGCAGCAGGAAGAGGAAATGAACACACAGCCAGAGAGCCATGCTCTAGCGCCCCTTCCCCCCCCACCCCCCAGCTTCTGGCCTGAGCCCTGCAGGCATGTGGCTACATTTCCAGAATCAAAGGTAAATGTCCATTCACTTCTGTTTCAATTTAATCAGTGCAGCTAAAACTAATTTACAAAGACTGAACTGATTCAGTCTCAGGCTTTCTGACTGTCTGTACTTAGCTCAGAATTTCAGTGCTCATAAACTATTTTCAAAATAGCTGAAACTGGCTTAAGATAAACCTGGAAGGATGTAGTATCAAATTTAACTGAGTTAGGTTAAATCACTTTATTGAACTTCTGTCCCAGATCCCCTCCAGATTCAAGTTAACTTACAGTCCCTGAGTATCCCAGGATGCTTTGCATCCCAGGATAATTGCAACCCCTTGCAGGGTGGGCAGGCTAGCTTTGGCTCAAGCTGTCTGCTCTGTCTGAGCAAGGAGTAGTGCTTTAGTCTCCAGAGCTTCTGGCCGAAGCCACTGAAGGCATGGGGCTGCATTTCTGGAATCAAAATTGAATGTCTGTTCACTTGCTATCAGTTTATTCTATGCAGTTTAGACTAATGGGTGAAAATTGAATTGATTCAGCCTCGGTCTTTGGGACAGCCTGTACTTAGCCTTGCAGACCAGTACTGTTGAAGTCCCCAACTTTCTTAGGTTAATTACCCAATGCACCTCATAGTCATCAGCATTTGCCTCACTTACTGTAGAATCTTTCTAGTTAGCCCATGTGACTGTAAGTAACATACACCTTTTAAAATATTCCAAAATATCCATGCCATGTGTTCATACTAACTTGTTTTATACTAGTCAGCTGAGATTGCTTCTGGTTTATCACTTATCCCTTAGGGCCCCTCTACATGTAGAGGTAAAGGCACAATAGGATCTAATGTCTGAGCCACACAATTTCACCTCCTGCCCTGACAAATGTGCATGGCAGGAAATGTGATTGTGGGATTGTGTATTAGATCCCATCTCCCTTTATTGCTGGTGCAGAGGGAATGTGATCCTGGGCTCCCCTTGCACCAGCAAGAAGCAAGCTCCCACAGCTGGAAGCCCCCTGAGTTGAGGGTCTCTCAGCCCTGGGGGTGCTCCATGCATCCCTGTGGCTAGGAGACTGCAGCTGCTGTGATTGCCCAGTTCCAGAGTTGTGTGAATCTCCTGAGGCTGGGAGATTTGAGCCATGCCCTGCGGCTTCCAGGAGGCATCTTGTGGGGACCCAGCATCTTCAGCCTTTGATTGAATTTACCAAAATCTGGTCTTTGCTGGATCACAGGAAATGACATTGTGAGGTTTTCTCATGTTATTTCCACTCATGATTAGTAACAAAATGCAGAGCTGTTCTAGAAAATTAAACATATGAGTAGGTGAGTGTAGATGTATGAGACTGGACCTATACATTTCTGTGCATGATGCCACCTGGACCCACAGTCAACAGCTGCTGGGGCTAAGAATCCCATCAGTTGCAGGACTCCCAGCTCCAACTGGACATGGTGTACCTCTGTGGCTGAGAGTTCAGTAAGCTCCCAGCCTCAGGGGAGATGATCCTATCTATGCAAATTAAAGCTGAATACCAACCAGCTATAAAGTTTGTACACATTTTGAGGTCTAACTTAATAGCTGGTTGTAGCTTTTTGTGGTGTGATGGGTACTTTGCATGTGTAGCTGGTTTCAGTTAATTGCTCAGTTAACAAGCTGATTGTGCAATAATTGTAATGTGTAGAAGGGGACTTAGTTTTGTGAGTTATGCTAAGCAGCTCTTAAGTTTCTGGCCTGCTTACACTAAAATGTTTTTTAGTCTAGGTCCTTAAACCTGGCAGTTTGCTTTTTGTGGTATCTTTACACTATTGTACCACCCGGCCCTGCCTACTGAGAGCATACTCAAAAACTTTTAAAATAGTGTCCTTGTCTATATGTGGTTGCACATAAAGGATCTTTTACATGCTATGGGCTAGGTGCTCATGTGGTGAAAATTAAAGTTTGTCTACCTATATTTGAGAACATTTAACATCAGCTGTCTCTCTATGCCTGAAGAAGGGCATTTGTGCCCAAAAGCGTGCAAAGAATATTTTCCTCAACTATTTAGTTGGTCTAATAAAGTATATCACATCTACTCGAAGAACCTTGCCTGCCAAAGTTGTCCATTGTCTTCAAGGCAGCTACCCCAGTTCCCAGTGCCTGAGATTCTGGATAAATTCAGTAGCAATTTTCACTAATTTATAGTGCTGATCATGCTTAGATTTTTGTTGCCCATCCCATTCTGGACTTAATTTTCTTTTGTATATAGCAGTGTTTGTTTTGTGTGCTACTTGGGTTAAGTTACTCAGGAAAATCAATAATATTAAATGCTCAGAATCCAATGTTACTATTGCTTATTACTGCCTGCATGCATGGAAAATCATTTCAGAATACCCAAATACTGTTCTATCCCTACTGTAATGAATAAGTAGTCAATGTGTTTTGTGGCTAGAGCTGGTTAGAAACTTGCTAATTGATTTTTTTTTTAAATCAGAAGACTAACATGCAGAAACTAAACCTTTTTGTGTGAATGTGTCATTTGTGATTATACTTTGGTTGGGAAATGGTTTTCAAATCTAGGATCAAATTACTTGGAGCAGTCTTGTAGTTTTAACACTCATCTTGGGATGGGAGAGGCCCAGTTCTAAGTCTCTAGTCTGTGCCAGCCAGAAAAAAACCTCCAGGTGAGTACTTTGTTCTTTTGGCACCTGTAGGTTCTCTTAATCGCACCTCTTCCCCCGCCCCAGTCATATTTTTGTTTCCAAAGTTGTATTCTTTCCCAGTAGTAAATAGAAGTATATATATATTTTCAAATTTAATAAATTCTTTCCTGATTCTTTTTAATCACACTTCTGTTTGAAAAAGGTCCTGCTCATGTCTCAGGTTTTGACCTTATGCTTCTGTCTGTTGATGAAAATTCTTCTTTAGGTCAAATTTGGGGTGGTGTTTCCAGGGAAAGAATGAATGCTGAGTTTTATCCCGTGGTCATTGTATATGGATTTCACACATTATTATGTTTATGTTCAAGATAAGGACTGCATGCCTGTTTTTCTACTCTGCTATACACACACTATACAAATACTGTATCATTTAATATTTTGAGACTTATTATTTTTCTTTGCCTTAAATCAGGGGTTGGTGTTTAAGATTATCACTCCTTGAATGCACCTTCTTGAGGTCTAGTTACCTGATTAACTGCCTGTGCATACATGGAGCTGCTGATAAGTATACCAGAAGTTACCAGCCAAATTACAGCTGTAAACATGGAAACTCCAAGACTAATGTCACCTTAAGGATTGGATCTGTAGGGTTTCTGGCTCAAATTCTCACCTCAAATTTGCAAATGTCAGTCCTTGATTTTTATTCTTTAGAAAGTAACTTCTGTTTGTAGCATTTAAAAGATCTCCTGATACAATCATAGCTCTTTGGGCCATAGATGAGGCCAGTAGGAATTGCTAGCTGTGTGACTATAGATTATATCACAAACCTTCCTTCTAGTTCAGTTAGTTCTATTTGCTTGACTCATTTTCATTCCCCTTGTTTTATGTTCTTTATTTTTTGTTTCTTTATTTCTTTTTGCCTGTGCATCTCTTCCCGCCTCTCACATTCTTCTTACTGCATAACTGCTTTTTCCAGTCCTGGACCCCTGTGCTACTCACAAAGCAGAAAGAGGGAGAAATGAAATAACATTCCTTCTTCAATTATGCCAATACCTACTTATCTCCGCCTTATACCATGTCCATCACTGCTTATGATGTCATTTGGTCATGTGGCAGTTATTGGCCACTAACCAGACTAGGGTTCCACTCAATTGCCAGATGCCTATAGCCTCTAGAGTTTGGCCAGGTCCCAGGAACAATCCCTGTTCCTTTTCTCCTTCTGCCACTTTAGACTCTGGGTGCAGACTTGAACATTGTGTTATCTATGACCTTCCTTCAAACCCCGCCACCAACACATGCTCATAGAGGGTGAGCTCCTGAAAAGAATGAGTCACGGAGTTCCTAATAACGCTTTGGTCCCTCAGCCAAGTGACTGCCTGATCAACCTCCTATCAGGTCCCTGCCAGGTGACTTAATTGCCAAGGCAATGTCCCCTGACAGAGCATTCTTCTCAATAGGAGCTAGCCAATTGTATGTCATTATTATGTTTTCGTGGTATACCCATTAGCTCAATAGCCCTTCCATCATTAGAGTTGTAATGCCACGGTTTGATTTAGCCTCACATGGAGGTGAAAAGGCAACAGACAGGAAAGGGCTGCATATCCAAAATGGAGCTAGTAGCTTTAAAAAGTTAAATTCACAAAGAAATCAGACATTTACGGGTTTTCCAAATTGTCATGCTTGTTATCTTGAATACCTGTTTCATTTGGGAAAGTTGTGGAAAGGGTAGTATTTTTCCATAGGGAGAAATCAGTGCATAATGCTTTAAATTTTCAGCTAAAGAAACTAGTAATTTAATCTTGAGATCTGTCTTATCACTGTCATTGTCCTTATACTGTAAAATCACAAAGTGGAGAATGCTTGTAATATGCTGTCAACTTTTTGTAATATTAATGCATTTGTGATTGTTAATCAGCGCCTATAACTCTGTAGGTGGGATAAGAGTAAAGAAGCTCACATGAATCCTTCCTCAATCTCAAATGCTCTTAAAGACATTAACATCATATGACTTTCTCCCCCTCCCTGTTCCCTTTCATTTAAATGGTCTGCTATACAATGCAATCTGGATCAAAAGCCCAACACATTTTTTTTTTTTAACTATGTCTGGGTGAAAAGTTTGGATCCAAATCAAAACGTTTCTGTACTTTGGCCATTAACGCACACAGCTTACTGCTGGGAAAGACTGATGTTCAAAAGATAGGGAAAAATAGCACCTGCTTTCTCACGCTGGTTTATGTTTGCAGTCTCAATAAAAATGCAAGACAGCATATGCAGAAACCTTGCGGAAACAGCATTCACATGTTAATTCCTTTGTATTTGAATAATTTCTTTTCAGGTGGCTGAATGCATGCCAGACTAGTGGGAGGATTTGAGCATCCCCTTCCTTAAGTTTGTCCATTGCCATGTTTAGCATCTAGCTCATTTCTTAGATCAAAGACCACCACTTTGTCTGGGTACTCAAAAATGAAATGTGGGCTCACTGGTTCAAACCAAATCCAAGTTCATCTGAGTAAGTCCTTTTTAGATAACATGACCCCAAAATGAATTTACCAAAATCTGTTTTTTGCTGGATCACAGAAAATGACATTGTAAAGTTTTCTCACATTATTTCCACTCATGATTAGTAACAAAACACAGAACTGTTCTAGAACTCACTGAACCTTAATCAAAAAATCTATGTTTAAATAATGTTAAGATTTTTCCACAAGCCAAGAAAAGGAAGCAGACGAATTCCAAGACAAGACTTGCGCTTATAGGACAAAGTCAGCATTTTCAAATTTGCCCCTCACTTCCTTGTGCTCAGGAATAGTAGGATCTGCTAGTAAGGGTGGAGGCGGGGGGGTGGGTGGAAGAGACTGCAGGGGCAGGCAAGAATTTTGGAGAGGGGGCAGAGGGCAAGGGTGTCACAGGTACTCCATAAACACCCTTTTAAGCAGCACTTTTGTACTTATTTATATATAGTATGAACTTTGCATAATATTAGTTTAAAGCCAAAAGGCTCATGATTTATCATATAGTTAAGTGGTCTGGGCCTTAGCAGAGTCTGCAGCAGGGTTGGGCAAAATATGGCCCGTGGGCCAAATGCAGCCCACCAGGCAATTTTATCTGGCCCATGGGCGCCTACCAGCTAATTGTACCCCGCCCACCCTGCGTGCCTCATTCCTACCCTTGTGGGCAGAATGCCTTGGTCCAGCTAGCACAGAGATTCTGGGAGGGGCTGCTGCTGCATCTGCTGCTGCCTCTGGAGCTGCCAGGGGACTTACTCCATTTCCCTGGTATCCTGCTTGCTCTAGACATCAGGTAGGGAAGTGACGGGAGCGGGGGTGGGGGGAGAGGGAGCTACAGCTGTGCAGGAGTACAGAGCATGGGGCTGGGACTAGGGCTGGTAGCAGCATGGAGCCCACACCCAGTGGGGCAGTGGGAGTGTGGAGCTTGCTTGGGTAAGGTGTGGGTGGGTGTGAGGAAGGGTGGAAGGGTGAGC
>NW_005842028.1:416055-449570 GCF_000455745.1 Alligator sinensis | reverse complement strand
CCCCCCCCCCCCCCCCCCCCCGCCCCATAGTGCACAGCTGCTGTCTCTCGATAGTGCGCGGCTCTGGCCAACAATGCATGTGGTGAAAAGGAGTGCAGCCCAGCCAGCAGGGCACCATCACATGGGTTTCCCCACAGTGCATGTGCACTCATGCACCATCAGGGGCAGGCCCGTGTGTGACAGCTGAAAAGTGTGCCTGTGTGATAAAGGTGCTTGCTGAAGGCCCTATGAAGATTAGATCAAGTGTTTTTCTGTATTTGTTTAGATATTAAGATATATGTTGTTGCTAAAAGCCTAATTAAAGTTTAAGATGTAGTGAGGCCTTGTATAAAGTAAGGCCTAGTAAATTTAGCAAAGCCTTGAAGTAGTAAGGTCCTGTGGCGTAGTTAAAATTACATTATCAAAACAACGCAAGGCTTGTACTGCTATTGGTCAGTCTAAGAACAGTTCAAATAAAAGGAATCTGAGTGGTTGTACGTTATCAGAACCATTCAGAAGCTTTAAATTGGCTGGAATATCTGGAAACCATTCAGAAGGAAGATACAGCTCTGTGAAAAGGATTAGTTAGCTGTTGCCTGCATCAGTGGGCTTGTGGACCTCGAGGAGCCCAAGGACTGCATTCTAGGGTGCTTCCCGGTACCCCTCGGACAGTGCTGTTTAGGGACGGCTGACTTCGCTGAACTTTGTGGAAAGAGAAGCTTGCTGTGTATCAGGCATCAGAGAGGACTGCCGATAAGTTGCCGATGCAAATTGCTTTTGTCTGTCATTGTTTGTTTTGTTACTATGTGTAGTTGTGTTTTTGTTAAGTCAGTAAACCTTTCTTACCTTTCTACCCCCGACCATACTCTCAATCCTGAACCCTCCGCAGGTAGCTGGGACACCATGTGATGGAGCCAGCTGCCTTCACCACTCCCTGACGTCCAGGTCCTGGGACTCTGCCGGAAGTGGAGGGAGCCCTGCCCCCTGCTTCCTGGAAGAGTCCTGGGACCTGCACAGCAGGGACCAGTGAAGGCAGCTGGTTCCATTGCATGGGGCTTCTTCTGGTGGCATGTGAGTGCCTGGAGCTGCACATGTGCCACAGGGAGCCCTGCATGATAGAGGCAGGTCATCCGGGCTGCACCCCTTGCCACCACATGCAGCTCTGGCTGGAGGCACTTGCTGCCAGGTGGCACCAACTGTGTGGGCACCCACCACCAGCTGCTGCTGCTGCCATTGGTCACAGGGGCTATGCACCATGGGGAGGGTGTGTGTAGGGGGTCCTCATAACCCTCCATCCTCCCTCAAATGCCACAAACCACACACACACGCACATCTTCACCCCCACAACCTCCCTCACTTACACCCCAGACATACCCTATTGCCCTTCCACACACACCACCCATACCCCACCATACACACATTGACCCCAACCACACTACACACACCATACAAGAGTAAGACTTTATTTTTTAGTTATTATGCAATCGTCTCTATATAAACTAGGCAACCAAAAATCATGACAAAAAACATTTGTAATAAAATTAAAATATATAGTAAGTGTTTGACTTTTGATTTGTTTTTTCCTGGTTCCAAGATGGCAACCCTCCCCTCCCAAAAGGAGTACTTCCAGGGGGTAAAGGGAGGG
Source organism: Alligator sinensis (assembly GCF_000455745.1). Classification (NCBI taxonomy): domain Eukaryota; kingdom Metazoa; phylum Chordata; order Crocodylia; family Alligatoridae; genus Alligator; species Alligator sinensis. Next base: position 447,946 of record NW_005842028.1, on the reverse strand, counting down.
ACTTCCAGTAGCAAAGGTTAGGGGCTCGGGGCAGGGATTCCAGTCCCAAGATGGTGACTAGGGAGTGGGGCACCTGTCAAAGGGTGGGGCTACTTTTGCAGCCCTTGACAGTTCACCAGAACTCATTAAGTTGCATTCCAACTGAAACAATTTCCCACCCCTAGTCAACAGTGTTTCAAGCCATGGTGACCCCACAGCTCAGTACTGCTCTGTGTGTGTGTGTGTGTATGTACTTCAGATATATCCTACAAAAGTTCCATGTGTTAATTGGCTCCCCCCTCATGACTGGAACCAGGTATTCTTGCAATGAGTCTTTAAATGAGGCACAGGGCAACCTAGTCTGTATCCATCTCATGGGGGGCAGGGCCACACTAATCCCATGTGACAGGCTGAGAGAGGGTGTGACAGAGGGATTCTGGGTAAACTGATTAGGACCACATTTGGTGATGTTTGCCAGACATTTAATGCTAGTGAAGAAACAAGAATGCTTAGAAATGGGAAAGAAAGACATAGCTCAGCTGTGGGAATGAAGGGGAACTAAAAATGTATTCAATGTAGTTGCTCACCATAACTTTAAAAGAGTCAGTGCTGAGGGTGGCTGAGCACAACAGGCACTTCCATGTATTTTATTTAGATGGGCTGCACTAATCTATTTCTATGGTAGGTTCCTATCAGTATGTTTGCTTTGTGTCGGCTATGGGTTTTATAGTCGTGCTCAGTGTTGACTGCATTTAATCAACTTCAGAGGTGCTTTCCATTATTGAGCGTGTATTGTTTCTGATAGTAGTTTAATGTTAGACAATGTATTTAAAGAACTTCTCTTCTATGTAAATAGAAGAGAAGAAGATTTATTCTCTGTGCTGATTGGGGACAAAAAAACCTTTCTTGTATTAGAGTCGCATATGGTGTGTTTTGCCTGGTTTCAAATCAAATGTTAACCTAATTAACATTGATTCCAGCAGAAACAGTAACTCAGCCAGGATTCATTCAAAACTTGGCCGATATTTTCATAGATGGGGCCCATGTTCAGTAAAAATTTTGCAAATCTTTTGGCAACTGTGGACTAAGTGTCATATTGCAAAAACAACAGTGCATCAGGCTCACTTTCCATGATTTCACATTTTTTATAGGAAAGATTTGCAGATTTCCAATGGCTGATATTCATGATGATGAAAAACAATTTTTTTTTCCTTCTCCTTTTTTTTGACCATGCATAAAATTAAGGCAACCTGAATTTGGAAAATGATTGTGGAGAACGGGTTAATTTTCTGTGTAGTATATTAGTTAAGCTATTTCTTAATTATGTTCCCTCTGAAATAACATTCAGGACTTTTGTGTGGCTGGCTTTTAGATTTTTCATAGATTTCATAGAATCCATCATTAGGCTGGGAGGGACTGTGTAAGATCATTGGGTGCAGCCCCCTCCCGAAAGGGCAGGAAGTCAGCTAGGGTCAAAGGATCCCAGCAAGAAAAGCATCCAAATGTTTCTTAAAAGTGTCCAGAGTAGGTGCTTGCCCCACCTATATAAAAATTTTTTTTTTTTTAACATAATTTTTGTGATCGGATGGGTTTTTTTTTTTAATTTCCAAATGACAGATCTGAGAATGTATGTATCATAAAATAACATTTGACAGTTGAATTCCAAACAAGAATCTGAGGTGGAAGCAAATGCTCAAAAGATATTTTTATACATGCTCCTGATATGGCACTGACTGCTTTTAATTATCAAGCTGTGCTAATGAAAAGCACCCTCTTGTCACATGTATCGGCGGCACAGTACATCCCCGCATTGAGAAAATGGCATTGGGGCACTTTGAACTAAAACATTTCGAATGTGTTTTATTTCAAAGTGCACTGCTGCCATTTTCTCAGTGTAGCGACACACTGAGCTGCTGATACACATGACACACAAGGGTGCCAGAGCCCGTCAATTTACATGCTCCAGCAGACTCAATTAATCGAGTCTGCTTCTCGCATGTGTGTAAGTGCCCCAAGTGTACAAATCCAGTTTGATTGCAGAAGGGATTGGAAGCATGCAGTTGCAGTTGGTTGCACTTGGGGGCTTAAGCAAAATTAACAAAGGTTGATTGCAAGTTTTTGCAAGAAAATTTGGTGAGCTCCTAAGAATTAATAAGCATCTTTTTGCCTTCCATGATCCAGAAAGACAGATATGGCAATTTCATTGACTTCATATTCTATGTAATTTTTTTTTTGTATCGTGACTGAGGAGCATAAGGCTTGTATATGTTGCAGTGGATAACACAGCTATCATGGAGATGGGCTCCTCTTTGTGGCTCTAAGGAACAGGACCACAGGCAGTGGCCTCAAATTGCAGTAGGACAGAAATTTAGTCTGGAGATTAGGAGCAACTTTCTGACTACGTGAGTGGTTAGGCATTGGATAGGTCAGTGGCTGTCAGATGGGGGTATCCACTAGGGGTACTTAAAAAGGTTGTAGGGGGTACACAGAATGAGCTGAGCACGGCCCGAGGGGGGAGCGCTGCCACCTGGCTGCTCTGTTGGCAGCTTCACCTGCCCACAGCCTGCTGTCACCAGATTTGCCCATCCGTTTGGCATGCTCTCATTTATTAGAGTAATGTTTCTGAGGTCTCTGTAATTCTAGCAATGTATTGATTGTGTCACTTGTGTTTCTCTACGGAGCTCTATCTCTCCCTTCTGCAAGTCCTCACCCCCCCAATGGAGCTACCTTGCAGGGCTTAGTTTCAATGGGGCTGGGTTCCTCCAGCTACTGAATCAGTCGAACACATACACACAGAGCATCCCTGAGCAGGCAGGGTTACTCAGTATTTCTAGGCTGATATCCTCATGGGCCTAAGACTCAGCACAAAAAAAAAAAAGCATGTCTGAGCTGGCAGGGTCAATCAGCACTTCTAAGCTGACATCCTCATGAGCCACGGACTCGGCACAGAACTAAGTTCAGCAGGGCAACAATAAAATGCATTCAGACACATGCACACAGGTTAACAGAGCATGTCTGGGTGGGCAGAGTTACTCAGCATTTCCAGGCTGACACCCTCATGTGCCCCGGACTCAGCACCTGAACAGAGCACATCAAAGCATTGAGCCAGGCCGGGTAAGTTAGCATTAACAGGCTGAGACCTTCATATGCCCCAGCTCAGCACTTCCCAATTTCTTGTCCCAATTGTCTTGGTAGTCATTCCCTTGATGAGCAAACCCCACAGGATTTTTGGGCTAGGTAAAAGAAGCATTGCTCCAGAGTGAATGGAGAGGTTGAGGAGAAGGAAGAGTAAATGAGGTTTAGAGATTTAGAAAAAGTATGGCAACCAGCTTGACCATAAAAATCATTTTATTGCCAGGTATATGAAACTTATCATAACACTAGTAGCAATAGCCATACAAGTAGAGACAACCAAACAAAGCAGTTAAAATATTACACAGTTTCAATTAGGTATTTGGGGAAGTATAGCTCAAGTTTGATCAGCAAAAGTCAAGTTTAGAAAGCTGTGCCTGGAGTAAGAGAGAGAGGGATTAAACCAAGTCTGAGGTTTAGAAAGTGAGAGAGAGAGAGAGAGAGAGGCTGGGTACTGTATCAGGGTTTCCCATGAACACGGAGCTGACAGGTAACATCATGGCTGTCCGCATGCCCTAGGCAGCAGCTGCGTCCCCCAACAGGAATTTTCCCCTCGCACCTCACTGAGGGCTAAAGGCACTCAGAAGGGTGGGAAGGGGCTGGGGGGAACCTGGGGAGCACGGGTAAGCAGCAGCCCAGGCCCCCGTGGGGGTGAGGCTCAGGGATGCTGGGGGCACACAGCAGAGCACCCCCCCAGACCTCTAGGTTGGACATGCGGGGAGAGCCTGAGAGCCTCCATTCCCCGTGGCCCTGTTCTCAAGGGCTCCTGGTGGCAGCTGCAGGGTGTGGTGCCCATGGGGCTCCCTCTGGCCTCTGGAGCTGCTGTGGTTGTGTTGCAGGTAGTGCCCCACTATTAGCATGAAGCCTCTGTCCCAGGCAGCTGCTCTGCCTTTGTCCAGTGAATACAAGGGCTGGAGAAAGGCACCTGCATTAAGATGCAGATGAGTGCAGGGTTTTGTGTAAGATGTGTGAACAACCCCATTGTCCAGACTCCCTGCTCCACACCCTGTCTGCACGGAGCTGCTCTGAGCCCGCCGCTCCTTGGGGCTTGTGCCCGGCAGGGCAGCATGGCACTGCGAGGACAGACCTGATGCTTCCCAACTCCCCCGGGCCTGTGGGGGTGAGGGCGCAGGCAGGTGAGGGGGGCACCACGGGGCTGGCTGCAATGTGGCCTCTTTCTGCCAAGGGTATGGTCATGGCTCACAGGTCAGAGGCAGGCTCCTGCCAGATGGCCAGCCCTGCACCTGGTGTCCTGTATTTGGAGGCTAAGGTCAGTGGCCTGTATTTTGGAGGCTAACTTGCTTCAGGACCCGACAAACAGAAGATGAAGCCTTTTTATTCATGCCTGTGATCGCCCTGCTTGGCTCTGCTCCACTTGGGGATTCTCCCTTCCCGTTAGGGCTGTTTGTTGTGCTTGGGGTGTGCAAACACATTCTGCATGTGTTTGGGGGAATAAAAAAAAAATAATTCTGTTTTTTCTTCTGCTATTAAGTGTGTGCCAAGAGCTGAGGCCAAGAGTAGACTGCCTGTAGCTGGACCCCATTGTCGCTCACCCACAGCCCTCCTGTTACTGAACACCCCCTTGGGGAGAAGCAAATGTTTGAGCCCTGGGGCCAATCCTGACCTGTCTGTCCCCACACAGGGGCAGAGGCCCTTGGGCAGCGGGGACGGCATAGTGGGGTCTGGGTTAACGAGTGGCTTGCACAAGTAGGATGGGCGGGTGGAGGGGTGCATTTCCTGCATTGTGGGTATGTGTGCATGTATGTGTGCGTGCAGCAGAGGCTCAGATGGCCCGGGCCTGGCCTGTGTGATAGTACTGTCACTGCAGCTGATGCATGCGGCTAGACTAGATGATTTTGTGAGGTTCTTTCCAGCCCTGTTTTCCTATTATCATCCGTGTACAATGGTATGTCTGGTAAACCTGACCCTAAAAATTCATGTTCAGTATTGTGCTAGTAATGCAGCTGGGTGGAATCCCATGGCATCTACTCATCCACTTCTATTAAACACTACTTTATATGAAGGTGTTTGAAAGTGCTGATGCCACGATATTTATTTACAGGCCATGTATATTTTTTAAAAAGGAAAGCACAGAAATATAACACAAAGGGATTTTATTATTATTTTTTTTATTTTTAATGGAGATTTATGAAGGGGACCTTCATGCTTCAGGGCACAAACCAACTTCTATGTATTAGGGACACCTTGTAGCAGCCTTCATGCCGCAGTGGCTTTTTGCAGGTTTACTTAAATCAGCTGTTGCTGCTTTCAATAGGAAAAGAATATATGCATTATTAATACCTTTTCTTAATGAAGACTCTAAGTGTTTTACCAATATAAAGTTAACTGCTGATACATTCTAATCTGAAAGTAACACACTTTTTTAAAATTGGAGTTTCACTTGTTTTCTTCCTTAAAAGGGAAATTTGTTCCATATATTAGATTAACCTGGGATTTTTTTTGGATGTGTCTCTATATTTGGAACTGTTTGTCAAATAAGCTTTTAATGGTAGACTAATAAGAATGCTGTATATAATTAGATCTTCCACATTGTACGGGGTTTGCTGGATACACTGACAGTTCATAAATGTATTACTAACCAGGATGAATTATTATGTTAAGATATGTTTTTTGTGACTGAGGCATTGCAGTGGGTACTGTTGCTCTGTCCCTTTATGACCATGTCTGTGAAGAGACATGGATGCTTTAGGATAGGTTGGGGGTTTATATTTTTAATTGCAGTTGTTCTCAGAATCCATTTGGCTTCACTTCTTTCCAGGTGGAGGGGGGGCGGGGAGGTGACGCGGAAGAAGTATGTTAATTCTGATTGGAGAGATTTACTAAACTGCCATCTGAGAAAAAACACATTAACTGTAATAAATAGGTTTTATAAAAGTTTTAAATCCCACTATAGCTAATCAGTTTGAACAAGACATTTAAGCTGTAAATAACATTTAAAAGTAAACAGAGCTTTACACAAAGTGACAGCTACTATTACATTTTCTGCTTCTGAGTGTGAGAAAATTAATGTACCAAAAAAGTGCCTACTATTTAAAGGCGTCTTGCTCCAGACATTTTTAACAACTGAGATTTGCAGTGGGTAGACCACTGAAGTGTCTCGTCATTAAATTATGCACTGTACATTAGAAACAGATGTACCACTGGAAACCTTGCATGACAGCATAGTCTTTAAGATTTGGCAATTAAGAGTCTGCTAAACAGAAAACAGAATATGACTAAGAGATCAGCCACTCTATGTGAACAAAATGTGAACAGAGATACAAGTGATGTTCAGTTTTATTGCAACCTCTGCTTTAAAAGCTAAAGTTTTCCTACCTTTTATATTTCCATCATCTGGACAGTACGCAACATTATTTGTTTATACAAACTGACTTACTGTGTGAGACATTTTTCAAACTGATAAACAAGCAAAATACTGTAGATTTATAGTGATATATCATCACTTTTTTTAGAGTTAAGTCATAACAACACACTGCCGTATGTCAGAGGAGAATTCTTAAAAGAAGAAAGGTAACTGTGATAAAAAAAAAAAAGTTTTATTAGAAAATTAGACATAAATTCATATTGGCTTCATGAGGGATGATCCAGTCCCTGGCATCCATTGAGACCAAAATGTAATAAAAATGGTCTAAGTTACATGCTTTCTTCTAGTTAATGGAATACTGTCTAGAGGTGCCACAAGTTACAGTAATTTTAAGTTATCTCATGGTATCTTATGTGCTGACACAACATATAATATTTCCATATTAACCAATGGAACTACATTGTGACATCTCAGACTTTGTGATATTTCTCTAGGCTAAGAGAAGCTAAGTGTGTCACTTCTCCCTGAAATATAACATTTAGTCCATGAGGCCTGATATCGTGCTTTTCCGAAGAGGCTAGTTTCTAATGTCCTTCTTTCTGATATATTTTCACACAGAAAACTGGTCTTTTGGTTTTGGACACTCCCAACTAAAGATGATAGTTTAATCTATTATTTGTTCTACCTGCTATTTAGCTCAAGTTGTATCTGCTTTTCACTGAGTCCTGAGGAAGGGCAGTTTGGCTACAAACAGGCATCACATTTATCCCAGGATAAACCATTTTATCCTGGGACAAACTGCAGTTGTTCAGCTATCCATCTCTGTTGTCCCAGGATAAATCCTAAAAAGTTCACCGCATAAGAAGTATTAATAGGGTATACTGGGATCTTGCAAAGTGCATTTGAATAGTTATCCTGTGGTTGATCAATCCTATGACTGATTTGAATCAGTGGCAGAAAAGTAGCAGTGCATTCAGCTGCTCACTAAATTCTGATTTAGAAGGGTGATATGCGTACACATCAGTCCTGAGATTTCATAGATTTCATTGATTTTTCTAGGGTTGGAAGAGACCTATTATATCATCAAGTCTGACCCCCTGCTCTGGGCAGGAAAGAGCATTGAGGTTAAGTAACCTCAGAAAGGTGCTTGTCTAATCTCCTTTCTGAGATTTTTCCATTCTGGGATAAACAAAGGTATAACTTGTCCAGGGACAAATGCAACACCTTTTCCTCATTTTCATTTTAGAAAGCTTGTCTGTCTCAACTATACAAATGGTTCAATATATCGCAAAACAATCCTAGTCTCATGCACACTTCCTGGACCATCATGGCTATAATACTCTAACCCCACAATCTCAATTCTATGCACTCATTATTAGAGGTACAGTTGTGGTAAAATATAGGGAGAAGTAAAAGGGAGGAGCAGAAGGAGGAGATGTTATTTTTGCATCATTGATTGAATTGAATTGAATTGAATTGTTGGATCGTAGTCATTGAATCCAAATGGGAGTCAGAATAGGGCAGCAAAGCTCAAGATAAGTTCTCTTGTTGCAAGTATCTAATTGCAAACAGAGTTTAGACTTGGTTTGGTAAGCATTTTAAAATACAAACTTTTTTCCAAAAATGGTTTTACAACACCTAGTTCCTTTTCCATCGAAATAAAATCAGAGCATCTGCTTACAATAGCCATGGATAATTCTCACTGTAGATCTCAGCTGCAGGTTTTCACCTGATAACCCATTTAAGAGTTTCAAAATGAGATCTTAAAGATGTTTGATACCTGAAGTAAAATAAAATGTTACGGTCAGATCCTTAGTTATAGTAAACCCCTTTTAAGCAGTCTAAAAGTGTTAAAGGGACCTTAGGGTAGGAGGCAATCACATTTACATTCACTGTAAGGCATGCTTATTAGGGCTGTGTGAAGCTTTGGTCACTGATTCGATTTGGACCTTTTAGCCTCTCTGAATTGAATCGGAACCCTCCGAACTGATTTGGAGAGATTTGATGATTCGGACATAGACACAACTTTAAATGTTTTTTCTACATACCTCAAGGTACTAGGTGGCTCGTGAATGCTGAGATGGTGGGGCAGATGGAGCATCCCATGGGAGCATGGGGTGGGGAGGGTCCCCAGTACATTCACCAGTGGACCCAGAAGTGGACCAGAAGCACTACCAGTCCACTTCCAGGTCTGCAGCAGAGCACATGGGGGATCCCCACTCCAGCCCCTAGCTCAGCGACTGGTGCCTCCTGGGTCTTGCGGAGGGGGGGCACCCAGGGTCCCCCTGTGCCTGATCACTGAGTCAGGTGGGTGTGGGGGGGTCCCCTGCACTCTTGGAGGTGGACCCAGAAGTGGACCAGAAGTACTTCCAGTCCACTTCTGGTTCCACTGCTGAGCATGCATGGTGGGGGGAGTGGGGGGGGGGAACGGGATGCTCCATCTGCCCCACCATCTCAACATTCATGAACTGAGCCTGATACCTTGAAGTATGTAGAAAAAAACATTTAAAGCTGTGTCTGTGGTTGAATTGTTGATTCTCCAAATTAGTATTAAATCTTCACATTTGGATTCGGCCAAATCAAGTTGGGACAGTGATCTGAATCAACAAATTGAATCACTGTCCCCGATTCAGGCCAAATCTGAATCAAACACACCCTGTTTCGCACATCCCTAATGCTTACACTGCCAAGGAAGTGGAAAAGGTGCCTTAGGGTAAATCAGAATCTGGTCCGATATATTAAAAAATGTTTTGGAAAAAATGGACCTAATTATTTTATGTTATAGCTACCTACACATTAGCCTCTAGTGACTCTTTTAATTATTTTGGCTTGCTATATTCCTGAAATACATGCATTATGATGATGATTACATGGCCACGTGGACTTTATTGGTTGAAGGTAAGGACAGAATTCAGGTCCTTCTGTTCTAATTCAACCATAAGTCTAGTCCTAAAGGGGTTAAAGCCTGTCATATATCAACCAAGGGAGGGCAGTATAGTCATGTACTGCCCTCTGACATTTGTATCCAAGAGATTGTATGTATCCTTAGAGTCAGTTGTACACTGTGGTCTATATTGTACCTTTCATTATATCTGTGCTATCCTATTGACTTAAAAGAGTTGAAGGACAGTAAGGATGCCTTATAAAATGGACCCACATGTGCAGCCATCTTCCACATGCAACTTTTCTATGCTGTGTGTTATATATTTGATGGCTGTTCCAAGATATTAACTGTGGAAGCATGTTTTCACAACATTTGTATACAAAATATTCTTGTGCCCTACAGTGTGTTTTATTTTTATATGACTTTGTATATTAGAGAGTTGCTATTATAAGAGAAAAACAATGAAATATTCACACAGTGTACTGAAAGCTGCAAATTTCACAGAGCTCCAGTGAAGCAGGCCAACGAGTATCTCCAGCTTTTTCACCTACACTATGATTTATTTCTGAATAGGCCATTGTCTGTTCTTAAATTGCACCTACTCTGGCAGACCCAGTAATGTCTGATTTAAAAAATAATTGAAGTTTGATACAATCATTGTCTGTCTATGATTAGCAGCATCCTTGCAGTGAACCGCCTATGATGAACAATCCAATATTTTGTGGTCTCAGCATGGTAAACTATTCAGTGCCATGAAAACCATATCATCAGAGTCTGACCTTGGTTAACCATGTATAGATTATTCCCTCTGCACATAATTGTGTAATTATTGTAGGGTTTTTTTTTTAACAGAATAAAAACACTTTCTTGGGAAAGATTTTTTTTTTCTGTGTGATTCCTTAATAAGTCATATATAAATCTATTTTTATGAGCCAATCAGGGTTGGGCTTAGGTACAATCAATGCAATCCCACTAGGGGTCCCTGCAGTCCTACTGCGCTGAATCAGCAACTCACAGACTAGTTTAATTTTCTCATCTGACAAAAGGATTGGAAGAAGAGGGAACTCATCTCCCTATGACAAGCAGCTGGTCATGGAGGCTTGAGGCCAAACAGTCTGTCTCTGGAAGACCAGAGAAGGAAGGAAGAATGAATTGGGGAAGCGTAGTGTGCTAATGCGTATTTATTTATGTAGATTTATATAACAAAAAAGACTGAAGAGGAAGGAAATTTGCTCTCTAACACCTTTCTTCTCCTCTGGCAGCTCAGTGACACACAAATCATGAGGCTAGTTCTGTGGCCAAGAAATGCTTATGTTATAGGAAACTGCATGTTATAGAGAAACTAGTTTTCTCCTAGACACCTGCTGAATTATAAGGAACTGCATGCACTATTTTACACAGCTCTGTAGGTAAAAAGCACTGCACACACACACACACACACACACACACACACACACACACACACACACATATGAAAGACTAAATAGACCTCACTAGGACAGCTGTTGGGAGAAGAATTAGGAAGGTATGATTAGGGAAGAGATTCTGGAGAAAATGTAGCTGTGCTCCAAACCACATATCTCCCTTGAAAATAATGAAGAGTTTACTTGACATGCTTCTCTGTTACTCCTCAACATAATTATTTACTTCAGACAGTCATAACTCCTGCAGATATTACAATAAAGATAGCATATATATACTGAGAAGCAATTTTTTTTTATAGCTAGCATAATATAATTTAAATTTGACTTTTTTTTTTAATTCATAACTGTGGGAATTTCATAATTGTGAGAGCAAGTGCTGGATGCTTAGAATTTTGGGGGTTTTAAATGTAAGATTAAAATGCATTCTATAATAGCCATTTTTTCCTGGTATTAAATCAATTAACTTCGGTAGGATGAAGCTATGTGGTTAATTTATAAACAGTTCAGACTTTTATACTAATTAGCTAATTCCTTTCTCCTTCCTTTCCAGAAATAGCATGTAGTATATTAATGGGTCAGATTTTTATTTAAAATCCTTGTTCTCAACTAGAAACACAATAGTTGAAGGTGACCGAAGACATGCAACCTTGATTTATGCCCCACAGCCCAATTGAATAATCTTTCAGAATACAGACATATATATTTAACATTTACAGTTTTTAACTAGGCAAGGGTGATGGGTGAGATGGAAGATCTTTATGAAAAGTAGTTATACAATCCTCTGTCATCCTGATTACTTGTGCAGGAAGAAGTGTAAAACTTTATATAAGTGCCATCACCAGCTTACCAGACGGTAGTTTAACACAACTAAAGTATAATACAGGTTAATTATTGGAATGCTTCTGACTTTTTCATCTATCACGAGTCTCTATCTTATCCTTAATTAATTTATTTCTAAGCATCTATTATTATTTATGTTTTTAAAAAGTCACTCATGCTTCTAAATGCTGAAGATTATAAGCAAGGAAATAATCTTTTGTGAACTCAAGCCCTAGAGTGGTTCTGCTGGCCATATTGGTTTGGAATAATGCAAATATGATAGACAAACTGAAGAAAATTAATTGCATTGTCTCTATTACAGTGAAGGAGATGAAGCACAGCCAACATAAACAGTCTGCAATGGTAATAGCCAATTTAAAGGTACATTAACAAATAACGTGGAAGTGCTGTAGGTCTCAGCTTCTTATCAACCAAATGTAAAATGACATGACAGCAGTTAAATATTCAAGAAAGAGAATCCTACAAATCAAAACAGAAAGGAATTGACTGGCAGAGCTTTTCAACTTACATTGTAATGCACTTAATTCTCATACCACATATAGCATTATGTGATATAAATGAATACGTGTGTAAACAAATATATAGCAATGCTGAAGCAATGATAGTCCTCCAGCAGAGACTCCTAGCCTCAACATGGGGGGGCAAAAGTAATTTTGTTGCACAGAGGAGCTTGCTATAGTTTCATAGTTTTAGGGTCGGAAGGGACCTAATAGATCTTCTAGCCCGACCCCCCACCAGGGCAGGAGAACAACAAAAAAAACCCCTAAAAACAAAAATGGGACTCAAATGAGTCCAGCCAGGTAGGTATCCAGCCTCTTCTTAAAGATCCCCAGGGTAGGGGCCAGCACCACCTCCCTTGGAAGTTGGTTCCAGCTCCTAGCCGCCCTAACTGTGAAGTAGTTTTTTCGGATGTCCAATCTGTACCTCCTCTCCATCAACTTGTGCCCATTACTCCTTGTTATGCCAGCGGGGGCTAGGGGAAACAGCGTCTCCCCCAAACCCTTCTGGTTCCCCCTAGTGAGTTTATAGACGGTCACCAGGTCCCCCCTCAGCCTTCTCTTGTGGAGGCTGAATAGGTTCAGGTCCCGCAGTCTCTCACTGTAGGGTCTGCCCTGTTGTCCCCGGATCATGCGGGTGGCCCTCCTCTGGACCCTCTCCATGTTGTCCACATCCCTCCTGAAATGGGGCGCACAGAACTGGACACAATACTCCAGCTGCGGCCTGACCAGCGTCGCATAGAGGGGGAGGATCACCTCCCTGGCTCTACTCGAGATGCACCTGTGGATGCACGACAAGGTCCGGTTAGCCCTGCCAACCATGACCTCGCATTGTCGGCCCATGTTCATCTTGGAGTCAATAATGACACCAAGATCCCTTTCCGCCTCCGTGCTCTCAAGTAGGGAGTTCCCCATCGTATAAGTGTGCTGCTGGTTCCTACTACCCAAGTGCAGCACCCTGCACTTGTCCGTATTGAAACACATCCTGTTCCTGTTTGCCCACCCCTGTAACCTATCCAGATCCTTCTGCAATCTCTCTCTCCCTGCTAGCGTGCTCACCTCCCCCCAAATTTTGGTGTCATCAGCGAATTTAAACAGGTTGCTTTCCACCCCAACATCAAGATCGCTGATGAAGAAATTGAACAGCGCAGGCCCCAGGACCGAGCCCTGGGGGACTCCACTACCCACCTCCCCCCAAGTCGAGTATGATCCATCCACCACCACCCTCTGAGTGCGACCCTTCAGCCAATCTGCAATCCATCTGACTGTGTAGGCATCTATGCCACAGTCGCCTAGTTTATTAATTAGGATGGGGTGAGAGACGGTGTCAAAGGCCTTGCTGAAGTCCAGAAAGACTACATCCACCGCGACACCTGCGTCCATGGCCTTTGTGACCTGATCATAAAAGGCAATCAGGTTGGTCTGACATGATCTCCCCCTAATAAATCCATGCTGATTGCCCCTGAGCATCATTTCTGATGCCGGCCCATCACAAATGTGCTCCTTGATGATCTTCTCAAAGAGTTTCCCCAGGATTGAGGTAAGACTGACGGGCCTATAATTGCCCGGGTCCTCCCTTTTCCCTTTTTTGAAGATGGGGACCACATTAGCTACCTTCCAATTGTCTGGCACCTGGCCCAAGCACCACGATCACTCGTAGAGCCGTGCCAGGGGCCCTGCAATAACCCCAGCTAGCTCCCTCAGCACCCTGGGGTGGAGAGCATCCGGACCCGCTCACTTGAACGCGTCCAGCCCCTCCAGAAGCTCTCTAACCCGGTCCTCCCCAACCTGAGGTCTGAAGGCGATCCCCTCGCGTCCGGCTTCTATCACAGCAGGGAAGTCCCGGTCCCTGCACAAGAAAACGGAGGTGAAGAATTGGTTAAAGAGGTCCACTTTATCCTCTGACGCAACCACCAGATTGCCCAGCATATCCTGCAGGGGCCCCACATTACCCGGCGCCTTCTTCATCCTCCCAATATATTTGAAAAAGGACTTTTTGTTATCCTTAATCCTGGACGCTAATCCGAGCTCTATATCCGCCTTGGCCTTCCTAACAGCCCGCCTGCAGGATTTCCAAGATGGGTTTTAATCTGATTCAGTATAAAAGCTACTAGTTCTAAATTCCCTGAGACCCATCTTTTTGGCAGGGCTGCCCCAAATCCACAGTAGCTCTACGATCCTTAGCCATGGGCCACAGATGGCGGAAGGCCGGGGCTAACCGGGCTGAGTCCCTGCAAACTAATTTTGTGGCAGCCAGTGACAACAGCAATACCATGGCTCCACCATCCCACAGCACCCAGCACTGTTCCTCCACTGCTGTGTACAGCAGCAGCTCATGCTGGCCCCACAATGGCCCTGCAGGAGGTAGAGGCAGAGGTCAGCCCCCACAAATAATGTTTACTCAGCCCCACCAAATATTTTCTTCCACTGCCTATGCATGAGCAGTCTACCTAAATTGCTGCTCCAGAAGTGCAGACTCTGGATGCTCAAGCTCTCCAGATAGGCTGCCAGGAGCTTGGTGGCAGGAAACTCAGCAGGTTTCTGATGAACCTTTGTTAAACCATCTTAATGTTGGAGAATTTACAAATTAAGGGGGGAAATATTTTCCCAGATTTTTACCCAGGACCCTGTTTTATCTGAAAGGTGTTTAGGCAGCATGGTGAAAGGAGACCAGCATAAAACTTGCATAGAATAGTAAGTGTGTGGGAATGTCTACTCCTTTTTTATTAAGAGCTCCTAATGGAGTTACCTGTAAAATGCTTATGCATACATACACACACAATAACTGAAGTTGGGTTGGAGTATGAGGAGGCAGTAACTTAGAGGTATCACAGAAGATAGAACGTTTGCTTAATAAGTTCTAGGTCCACCATTCATTTCCACTGACCTCATTAAGGTTCAGATGAGACACAAGGCCAAGGTTAACTGTGAAATGTTTCTAAAGTTGTAGCAATCATACGATCATAAGAATGTACGGTTGGAAGGGACTTCACAGGTCCCGCTCCCTGCTCAAGGCAGGATCATCCCTGACTCAACCATCTCAGCAAAGTGTCTGTCCACCCTGTTCTGGCAAATTTCCAGGGATGGAGATTCCATGACTTCTCTATGTTGCCTGTTCCAGTTCTCGACCGCCCTCATAGTCAGAAAGTCCCTCTTAATCTCCAATCTCAGTTTTCTCTGCTGTACCTTGAGGCCATTGCTCCTGTTCCTTACGGCACCAGAAAAAAGCCCACCTCTGCCCTCTGCGTAATTGTCCTTCAGGTATTCGAAAAGTGTTGTCAAATCCCCCTTCAGTGCTCTCTTCTCCAGGCTTAATAACTATAGTTCTTTTGCCCTTTCCTTGCTTCTCAGGTCCCTAGTCTGCACTGGACTCTCTCCAGTGTGTCCAGATTTCTGAAGTGTGGGGCTCAAAGCCAGACACAGTACTCTGGGTGAGGCCTCACCAATGTTGAACGGAGTGAAAGAATCACTACTCTTGATTTGCAAGTGACACCCCTGTTGATATAATCCAGTATGCTGTTGGCTTTTTTTGCAACAGGGGACACTGTTGGCTCATATTCAGCTTATGATCTACTGTAACCATCCTCCTCCGCCCTCCCCACCCCCACATGTACACACATTTCTCTTCTCTCTTCTCTTTTTCTTTTCATTTTTTTAAATGTTGATTTCCCTCCTTCTTCAGGGGTCCTCTTGGACCTTCCCATGTCACTTCATTTTTATTTCTCTTCCCCTTTATGTGTTCTTCCCCTTTCCTTATTATTCTATGGTTTCAATTATTTAAACATTTTCTTAACAGCAATTGCTGTTAATGCCAGTCCACTAATTCTCTGCTCTACTTAATTCCTTCAGAGCCAGGATTGCGCGAACTCAGAATAATAGCAATGGAAACAGACTGTGAGGACTCACTGGCATGGTAGCAGAAGCAGCAACTGCTGAACACTTTAAGACAATAATGTCCAGATGTCTGAAATTTGGAAGGGGAGGAGGGAAGAGAGAAAACCAAGTCCCATGTCTTCTCCCTTCACTAAATATCTAGTAAAATGCCTTGAAAGGGAACCCATGGTAATGAAAGAGCATGACTTCTGCCTTGTTTTAATCAATCAAGTGTGAAAGTGCTAATGAGAAAGCAGTGCCAAATACAGGAGCCACACACAGGCAAGAAAGGAGACTGCCATAGATTTACAAGGACAGTTTCTTAAAGCAATACAGCTCTATGTGAGATGATGTACTTTTTGTAATAAAAATAAAAAAGACATATGAAAGAAATTTACAGCTGATCTTAGCCTTAGCAGAGAGAACAAAAGCTGGTCCCATGAGAAGCGTGAAAGCAGAATACAACTGTGTGTAATATATTATTTGATAATTATGGAACTCCTCTACAGTGAGCCCACCTTCTCCTGAAAAGAAAAAGGAACACATATTTAAGACTGTATTTTATTGCCTACCTACAGGAGGACATCAGTTCCACAAGTAAGTTTGAGACTGGGAAGTAAGGACTTTAAAACTATTATTAAACAATACTGTTCGATATTTTAAATCACTATAAGATAATTCCCATATGTTTTGCCTCCTCAGCCTGACAATTCATAGAATCATAAAGGCAACCAGAGACAGAGGCAACCACCAAGGCCCAGAAGCATGGGAAATACCCATGGTAGAACATAGGCATATCTGCACTTATATCAGCCCCGACTAGTGGCTGTCCAAACTTTCTTGAACATCTTCAATGATGGCAAGTCTTTGCTAGAACTTTAAGCCATTGGTCTGCATCCTCCTCTTTGCAGCAATAGAGAAAAGGTGCTTTTCCTCCTCTTTGTGACAGACCTTCAAATATTTAAAAACTGCTATCCTGTCCTCTCTTAAGTGCCGGTCTAGCTCCTTCAGTCTCTCCTCATACTTGAACCCACTGTTGTCTGTTTTCTTCCTTGTAATACCACAAGCGGTTACAATCAAATTTAGGGCAGAAAAACACCTATTCAATTGCTGTTTTGTTTTTATTTGTTTTTTTTCTTTCCCCAAATGTATCCATGTGACATTTTACAATTTGCTCAGGTAAAGGATGTCTCAAAAATGTATATATGCTTCAGGTGTCAAACCTACAAGAGATATATTAATCAACTGTGCTTATTTTTGTTTAGAAGACATATGACATACAGTGTACGCTACTTTAGGTGTTCAAAATGCCCACTTTTGACATCTAGGCACTTCATCCATACTGATAACTGAACTGAATGATGAGAGAGGGTTAGCTGTTGTTTTTTTTTGTTCTGTCAATATGTATCTATATTCTTGATGACTGATGTATATACTTTTGTTTTGTTTTTGTTCTGTTTAGGGGTTTTAAAGCACTCTGCCTGATATAATACCTTTTTTTTTTTTATAACTTTTACTGTTCAAGCTTTGCCAGTCCCTTATGAGGGAAGCATTAGTAAAAATTAAAATAAACCACTAGATACCAAATGCTCCCAAGCATGCCTTTTTCAAGGTGCTGATTTTTGGTTAGGTTGTTTTTTACTGGGGAATGCTGGGATCTGGATCTCATTGTCAGTGACTGCCCTGGAAGGAACATTCCCCAGTGATAGCAAGAAATATTTGGCTTTCATGTTCCCACCATCATAACTCTCACATTTTTATCACCCAAATGTGGAACAGAAGGAGTAACAAAAATGTGTGTAATGTGTTCTGAGGGAGAGATGAGTAGGAGTTATATCATAAATCTTTAACATGCATACCGTTTCCAGGTGTCCACATCTTGGAAAGTTTGTCAGAGTTCACTTTATATGTTTTCATTTATATCCTCATTGCCTTAGGTTTCCAAGATATCAGTATCCATTGGAAGAGACTTACACGAAAGAAAAATATTCCAAGAGGACTAAATGGCTCAGGGTTTTTCTAGTGGAATTACAGATCCTTTTACCCATAGCTCACCAATGGAAATTTATCTTAAGTTGGTTGATCCTGACTAAAAACAATTTCTGTCTGATAGCTGCTTACTGAAATGAGTTGGTGATTGCCTTTTTGTCTCTATGGACAAGGTGTACAGAGCAATTGGCTACTTTACTAATAGATGTGGAAGAGAGACCAAGGACTAAATAGGCTTGGCAAGTGAGGGAGAGAATAGGTGGTGCTGAGGAGCTTGCATTTGAGATATAGTTAGCTGTAAATCAGCCTACCTTAAGCTTGCATTTTCCATTTCCAGTCCTGTGGCTAGAGAGATGCCCCTTTTCTGAGGCACAAAAATATTTAAGGCCTGGAGAAAATGGTTGATAAACACTTCAAGATCTCAAACTGCTTAGCTCATAAAAAAATACTCAGAAAATCACTTGATTCCAGTACATAAATATCATCAGAGGGAGAAATTGTCCAAACCCAAAAATTTAAGCATAGCTAGATTAGAGCAACCTTGAGTGAATGCCAACAAACACGTGTGAATCAGAATTCCTGTGAAGTAGCCTACTTTTGGTTGCCTAGTTTAATTTTGGCTTGTTTTATACTGAGGTATTTGGATATAATTTCATCACTCCACAGACCCAACTCCAGAGAAAGGGAAATGTGAATTGCTAATGATCCTTTCTTACCAATGCTTTCTTTTCAAAGAGTTCTGTTCTTATAAGGTACTGAACAATAAAGCTACTCTTTTCAGTTATATTGGGGTGGGGTATATTAAGCCAGTCACTGTAGTCAGCAGAAAGACGCCCATTATTCTACAAATGATAGCATGCCATGGTTTTGCTCTTTCCACACAGGCTCTTTCGTTTGGGGCCATATTTATTGTCATGTGGTAGTATTCATGGGTAGCAAACATTTTGCATATTGTCCATTTAAAATGCAATAATAAAAGTATTTTTTTTCTCGGAAGAAGCAGAGATATGATCTCACTTTTCTGGAAGCCAATTCAAGATTTTTAATCTTTTTTTTTTATCTTTACAGTTGTTAGAAATGTGTGTTAAACCAAAATCCAGACAAGAACTTAAATTCAAACCATCTTGTTTGAATGTCTGCAGACAAAGCTTTAAATCAATGTAAATGCAAAATAGTACTCAAATGCTGTTTCCAAAACTATATCCAACTCATTGCTATAAAAATATATATATTTTTTTATACTGTTGGATTTGTGCCAAGTCTTAATGTTTCACCCAGAGCAGTGCCAGTATTCCTCTCCTCTCTGAAATTGCCTTGCTGAGGTATGGCTCTAGAGCACAGGTTTATGGCTGTTCTAGCTTGGTTATACTGCTTAATTTGGAGGCTTTGGCATTTGCTAAGGATGATGAGTGGGAAAGGTGCACTTAGAAGTATTCCATGCTCAGTACAGAGGTGGCACAGACCATCTCTAATAAGTGACAGCAATACCTTGAAAGCCCAGTAGGATCAGTTCCTGCTGTCACTAAAGTCAGAGGCACAACTCCCATTGATGTTAATGGGAAAGAATCACATACCCATTATTCTGTTTTCTTAATTTAGACATCATTAAAATGAGAGTATGCAAGGTTTTGGAGCTCTGGCATTATTAAATCTATTAAAATTATTGAATGTAAGCAACTAAATATAGTAAGTGCACATAGTAATGAGTTTGAAAATTATACATATGTATATTATTTTACTGGAATCAGGCACAGGCAGGCTTGTGCATACCAGGCCCACAACAGTACTCCTGACATCTCTGTCACTATTCCTCTCATCTATATATGAAAGATTCTCCAGTTGACTGACCCAGTGGGTTCCTGTAACTAGTTCAAATAAGTCATTTCTTCCATGCATTTGAGATGTGTCCACAAATCCAATGGAGGATGGGAGGAGAGTCAGGGTTAAGTCTGTCAGGAGTCTGAAAATAATGCTGTACCATATTATAAATCTGCATCAGTGCACCTCAGCTGAAACAAAGTTCTGATTTGGGCAGCCCTAGTTAAAATGTTTCTATTAAATCATCAGGGGATATCTGAAGGGAACCAGGAGATTTGGCAAAATATATGAGCTATGACTCATACTTAACTAGTCAAATGAAAACAGTGAGGTGCTCAGCTGAAATATACATGAAGGGACAATCAGGGATTGAAACATCGGGAGCACTGAATCTACCATGGAGTAGAATGCATAAGCCTGCTTGTTCCAGAGCCCAAAAAATGATATGAAGAAAATGCTGTGAATTGCAGTCATTCTTGCACGAGCCAGCATCAAAGGCCAGGTATAGAAGTTACATTTATTAAGCGGTAAGTGGGCAGAAAGCGCTCTATAACTATAACCAAACAGACCTCCAGGGCACGTAGAGTGCTGTAAAAATGGCGATTCGTGCTCTAAGATAACCCTGGATGGATGTGATATCAGACTTCAGCGCTATAAGCTAGAATGCTGTAACGAACATCTGTACCAGGTTGCATCACAGCTCATGGTAGGTTGCATTCTGCCAATGTGCCATGGAGCATTGTGGGCACACTGCTCCCCACACCCCGACACACACACATAGGACAGCGGTCTAGCCTAGGCCAGAGTTTGTCCTCTCTGTCTGAGTGCCAAGTCAGCCCTGCCTCCAAGCTCTCAGTGACCCAAGATTGTGAAGCCCCTGTTTCCAATCCCTCCCAATGCCCCCCTACCTTCCCCCTCATTTCCTCTGTCTAGCTGTCGGCCCCTGCCTGGTATTATTGCTCAGTGTGCAGATTCTGTCTACCCCATCAGGGCTTTTGGAAAGATTGCAGTTTTTAAGTGTTGTGCTGTTTGCTGGATACTGTATTCACACAGGGGACTATCCAAGATATTCATTTTGTACCGTGTTGTTTGGAAGCATCAGTATCCAGATCTTCGTCTGTTCAGCTTGACTTATGCTTCTCTGTCATGGTCGTGCCCAATGGGGGACTCATTTGGTGTTGGTATAAAATGTTGTAGGAATAGATTTCAGACTGGATTACTCCAGTCAAATCATTTCTATTCTCTTCAGTGTCTGTCTTCTTGTATCACTTTGTTTACTGCCCTAGATTGCAGGGAATACATCTGTGTGCGTGCAAGTTGTGCAGCTTGTTATGAGTCTCTGTGCACTGTTAAGTACAGTGTCGAGCTTTTCAGTGTGACATACAGCTCCATACAGGAGCACAGTAATCTGCTGGAGCTTTTACCTTTGCAAATCCAGTGGTTCTGAGCACTTTGAAGTTAGCACACCATGTCATGTGATGTTTATAGGTGAGGGAGTGGTCTAATGTGACTGTTTGGTAGACTGGGGTATCCTTATGGGGAAGGATGCGTTTGCCTACTCTGATAGTCACTGTGCTCTTGGCTTGATGATTGTGCAGGTAGAAGACTGATAATACTGATTTATTGATGCTCCCCACTGACCCTGTGCCTTTCAACCCCACCTCCCTCCTCTACTCCTGTGCCGCTGGCCTGGAGTGAAACTGAGGCACCTGGGTCATTGCTATTGTTGGGGGCTTATCAGTCTGTTTTATTGAGTGGGACCATAAATCTGGTTAATTGACAGCTTGCCATCACATCCCTCAAGGTCATATTGCTTTCCTGAGAAAGTGTATTGACCTGGTCCACCTAATGCAAAAGCAGCACTCAAGCACACCCCAAAAGACACCGAAAGCTTTCTTCGAGCCCCCCAACCAAAGTGTAACCAGTCTCAACTGTTGGTTTTGTGCTTGCATGCCTCCGGGTGCCATTTAGCAGAGCACCTGCATATGAGCAGTGCTGTAGTAAGGCACAGTGGGAACACTCCCTCCCCCCCTCTCCTCCTGGAGAACCAGAGAAGTCTCATCCCTTTGGGCCTGGGCACTTGGGTTCCTGGCCCACCCGACTCCCACAGTAAGGAGGTAGAACCTAGGCATCCAGGTTTTCCCAGCTGAGTGGCAGAACACAGGATTTCACAGTATGGTTAGTGCTAGGTTGTGAGCAGCTGTGCAGCTTCTGGCCCTGGGTAGGGGAAAGGGTCTGGACAGGGG
Source organism: Alligator sinensis (assembly GCF_000455745.1). NCBI lineage: Eukaryota > Metazoa > Chordata > Crocodylia > Alligatoridae > Alligator > Alligator sinensis. The sequence goes on along the minus strand of NW_005842028.1, from coordinate 425,939 downwards.
ACTCACCATAGTTTCCTGTGTGTCTTCCTTGTCTGCAGACTCTGCATTAGTGTGCAGGAGGTCCAGTAGTAGAACTTGAGATTCTGGATCCAGGATGGTCAGCCAAACACCTGCAGAGTATCAGAGGTGTGGGTAGACAGTGCCAGCAAAATGAGGTTCAGTGGGACCTTTGATGTAGGGGGATGGAAAGGACAAGTTGCTGACTGCTTGCACCTGCACTGCCGCAGCACTTGAACAAGCCATCCAGGCCCAGGAATGCACTGTGAGGGTCTAGGAATGAGGTCCACAGATTGCCACTCATTGTCTGAGGGAGGACCTCTAAGCTACTATGGAGCAGAGAGAGTTGCAGCACCAGGATAAGAAGTTTATGCACATGATCACAGGCTGCTTGGGATCCAGCTATGACACCCCTGAGTGGCATCAGCACTATCTCCTGCAGAGAGACTGTAACCCTCCTGGGCAGAAGTGGTGGGACAGGCTTCTGTCTGTGCCCTCCCCTGGCATGGAAAGCAGCACTCCAGGGATTCTTCACTGGGGTGACAGGAATGGGGGTCCCATGAGCGCCAGGCCTGGGTCATGGCCAAGAGGGATGTTCTATGTTGTGCATTGATTGGGAGATGTTGGGGGTGGGGGGGGAAGGGTGGCCAGAATAGGAGACATGGGGAATTGGAGATGCTGACCCATGGCGCAAGGAGTCAGGAAGGCATCCGGCAGGGCCCACCCTGGGGATCAGCAGTGCAGGAGGGGAGGTACCCAAGACCCAATGTCAGGGCTGGCAGTGACTCAGCCCACCTTCCAAGCTCAGCTCGCTACGCATGGCTGCTGGTGGTTATCAGCATAGGTGCAGGGCCCCAAAGAGGTTCCAGGCCAGTCCCAGAAGGGTGTGGAAGCACTCAGAATTGGTGGGGATCAAGGGGACTATGCTCACCAGCCTGCCGGGCCAGGCTATTGTGGACCCAGATCCCGCTGTGGGGGAGTGGCACAGTTTCTGCAAGGATAGGCATCCCCCTGGGCTTGAGTCCAAGTTCTGGAGCAGGCAGCATCCCACAGGTTTTTCTTTATTATGCACACAAGCAGTTTGGCAGCTGCAACATTTAATTACAACAGGGGCTGCCAGTTTTGCACGTGGCATTCCCCCTGCCACCCCAAGGTTTCATGCACCCCAAGGTTTCATGTTTGTTAAGGTGAGTCCCTGTGGTTTCCCACCCCTCTTTCCTCCTCAACATCATAACCACCCAGTGCAGCCAGCGTTTTTTCCCCACTCTTTCAATTTTAACTGAGAAGAAGGTTCCAAGCAATGTTCCACAGGTTTCGTTTAATAAACGCACTAAAAATTTGGCAGCTGCAACATTTGATGAAAATGAGGTGAGTCGCATCCTTCGGCTGCATTCCCCTGTAGCCCCAGTGTGTGCCCCTGGCAGGGGCTTGGGAGGGAGAGGGGAAGAGAGATGGTGCCCAGCCAGCCTGAGTTGTGGGTACTGGTGTCCATGATGCGGAACCAGAGGAGCCTGGGGCTGGAAACCCATTGCCTGATGCCAGGGCAGGGGCACTCAAAGCCCTTCACCTATATTCATCTGGGGAGGGGCTTCCAGTCCATGTGGATGAAGAACTACTCAGCCAGGGCTTTGTGAATCCAGACAGCCTGCTGCTGTGCAGGACCAGGGCCACCAGCATCAGTAAGGGGGAATACAGGCATCCAGGATACACACATGCACATAGACACACACACAGGGAACCCAGGTGTCCGGGAAACATGCACAACCCAGGCATCTGGGACACACATGCCTGATGCGCGCTTGGTGGGTGCACAGTGTGCTGGGTGGTCATTCATGGGACAGCCAACTGTGCCTCGTGGCCAAGAGGGCTCATGCCATGACAAGCCTCTGTCACATCAGGTCCAGGTGGGTGGCTGTGATATCCCCACTAGCCAATCAGGGATAGCTCAGCCTTTCTGCTCCACGCGGTAGCCTGGGGAGCCCACAGGGCATTCTGGGAGGCATGCAAAAGCCTCCCCCACCTGCTAGGCTCTGGTCATGCAGGCAGGCTCTGAGCCCCGCACCCCACAAGGGCTAACTTGTGTTCTGCTTGCTTTCAACCTAACCTTAGGCACTTAGAGTAAAGCTCACAAGTTAGAGCGCTTCTGCCTTGGGGTCTTGAATGCCTGTATTTAGCTAGGGATAGTGCAGAAGATTCCCTGTTCTGAAATATACCCTTATAGGGTAATATAATGCATGTAGATTTTCTAGGGCTCTCTTTTTATGGTTCCATTCCTACCAACTCAACTACTCTTTATCCAAGCAAGCTTGTGATTTCATTTCAACTTCTTTCAATTAAGTAAATCAAAGGTTAGAAGACATGCTTATCAGATGTATGAAGAACGTTCTCAAGTATGGCTTTCTAGTCTTATTTTTTTCTTTTAACATTTCCTTCTGAATTTAGACTTTCTATATGCTGTCATTGTTCATAACTCTGGTGTAGTCAAAACTAACTTCTATCTTTTTAGATTACTCTCTTCTCGATCCCTTTAAGCAATTCCACTACTGTTGATTCAAGGGACTTTTTTGCATCCTGTCAGCCTTGCTATATACTTGACTTTTTATCTTTTTCCACATCTCTCCTGAATATAACTGGGGGTTGGGTTTTTTTGCTTCTCCTTCTTGATTTCTCCCAATGCTGTTATTTATTATTTTACTTTGTAAAGCATTTTTTGGATTCACTTTGCATGAAATATGATATTGGAAATAAAACTGTATTCCAAAGGTCTATAGAGTTTGGCTGAAAGAAGGCTAAATTTGTCCCTTTTGTCTTTTGACTGAAGGAAATATTTTCCCCATAAGAATATCATGTGGTTCAGAGATTTAGCTGTCAGAATCAATAAGGAAGGGTTATATTTTTTATTTGTTGTAGAGTAAGGAAAGGCAGGATTTACCTGGATGTCAAGAAGTCGGATCTCAGTGAGTCAAAGATTACCTTAAGTTTGTGCATCTGGGTCACAGAGGGATCTGTGGAATTGTTGACAAAAATGGATAAAGGTGGAACTTAAAGTGATTCTGAAGGCAAAAGAATACTGATGAGTAAAATGAGGCTTGTAACTACTGTCTTTGCTCACTTGCATGCATGTGACTGCATACTTTTAGACCCTCTATTCATGATCATAGCAAACATGGCTTCATAGAGGATTTACAGAAGAGCCACAAGAATTGTAGATGCGTTCGATGCATAACATTTCTGAAACGTTATCTGGGGTAATCCATCCTGAAACACTATTTCAAATTAATTGGTGGGCTTCTGATCTGCCAGTACTAACATAACTGTCCTTTAGATAGCTCTGGTTTCTGTGCTAACCTTTGGAATATTAGGACTTTATCCTTAGAACCCAATTTAGATTGTATTTAATAAAACATATCACACTATTTCTGGATTTTTTCTTTATAAAAATGTATGACTACTCTAGTTGGCACAGAGTAGGGATTCTTTGATTTCCAAGCAGTCCGTGTAAGCCTAAGATAAGAAGCAGAAAGTGTGAGTCTGTGGCCTTTTCTGTCATTAAATAAAACAACCCTGGACACAACTGAAAAATGTCTTTCTCTCTGTTTTTCTGGTCATTTGTAGTTAAGCTGATAATGGAGAAGCTGACATGGTTCTGTCCCTTTAAAATCTGAGAGGGCCTAAAGACAGATAAGCATGTGGCTCTGAGATCACCAGTGTTTTGCAATACATCCAAAATCCCAAATAAAATTTTAAATCTTAAGAAAATATGAATAGATAAATATATTGTGGTGTACCTGATTTCCAAGTCTTCTGGTAGAAATCCTTTTTCTCCCGTGTCCTGCTTGGAGCTATGTAGAAGATCTTAGCCAATTAGAATCATAAAGCATTGAAGATTAATGCCTTCTTTTTCAATTCTAACCTGAGCAAATCTAGTTTATTCTGATATTAATTTTGTACGCAGTTGGAACTAATTCTGGAGTACAAGATTTTTTTTTTTTAATGAAAAGATACTTCAATGCAATTAGGATTAAAAATACAGCTAGATAGAATTTCAGATTAACCTGAGTTGGAAATGTATTCCTTATTTTGTTTGTTTGCTTGCTTAATTAGGAGCAGATTTTTTAAAGTGTTGTTCCTTTTCTAGACAGACTTTTTTCTAGTTTCCTTTGCATGGGTCTTTCATTTTACCATCCTTCATCACATTGTTTAGTGAAATGGATAAGTGAAGCCTTTTATGCACTGATGTATGTAGTTTATATTTTTCTCTGCTTTTAGTTTAGCAGGGCAGTGCTTTCCATTAGAAGATGGGTCTCTTCACAAGGAATGTTGTTATGGAACGGTGTACATTAAGTTTAATTCCCAGTCAATTTAAAAGAAATACTTTGGAAGTCAGTGCATCAAAGCAGAGTAAAGTGATTAGAAGGTTCGGGGGTTTTTTGGGTTTTTTTGAACAGATGAGCAAATCTGCATGACAAGTGAGACCTCTGGGGCAAATAAAGCAATCAAATTATCTTAAATGGGATTGCAGAATCTGTGTAAATGACCTTGCTGCTCTATTTGCGGCCTTCCTGTCTTTCTCTAATGACCATTTATGCTCTCCCTCCTGTTGGAAAGATGAGGCATAACGTGCCTCCAAAGCAAGCTCATCTGTTAAATAGGGTAGCTCTCTTTTCTGCTTCAGCTAGGTGCTTGGTACATAACACAAGATCAAGGCCTTATAAAGGAACTACACTCTCACCTGTGATTTACTTTTAGCTATCAAACGGATGATATACATGAGTACATGAACTATGCACACCTGGCAGCAGTGTAATCAGAGGAGGGTGCGCCCTGGGTTCTTATTTAGAGAGGATACCAGAATGGCAGCTCCAGGAGCCTCCATCACTGGGGCCGCTGCAATCCATGTTCAGGGAGCCCATATTCTACTTGCAGCAGCTGAGCTTGCACTGTGACATCAGCCAGACCATGGCAGATGGAGAGCACTTCTGCCCTCCCTACTCCTTGCTCTTCAGCACTAGGCACACTAGCCACTCCCACACCTATGTTCAAGATGCAGAGATACTTAGCTAGGCCTCTGCTTCTTGGCTGTCAGTTCAAGTCCAAAATTGTTTGTCACGAAACAGAAGCTACCTTACTTTAGTTTTCAGAGGCCACAGTCTAGAGCTCTGCATCTGAGGCAGTGGCAGCTGCAAGCTGCAGTGATGGCTGTTATTTTTGCATGTCCTCTTCCCCCGAAGTCAGTGCCTAGGGCTGCTTCGCTGGTCACTGGCCCTTAGTTATGCTACTAATAGGGTTTGGTTTTGTTTTTTAGATGAGATGAGTTTGATAGTCTCAGCCTTTATTCTAAAGAACAACTGTACACATCCCAATGTCATACCCTGCAGAGGTATCAGCAAAAATACTACAAAAAGAATGGGCACGAAGGAAGAACTAACTTCTCATTACGAGAAGTTGGGGGTCTTCTGAAGACCATAAAGAAGATCATAATGAAGATGTAATCATTTTCCTGATAGAAATCAACTGAAAGTTTCATTGAAACATCAACTGTGCAATGAGGCAATGTAGGGAACTTGCATTACTACTACACGCACTGCATTTCTTCCATAGGGAAATGCAGATATATGTAGGCAAGATACATAGGCAAATGTAGATATGTTCTTATTACTCTGAATTTTCAAAATGGCATATTGTAATATATGGAATACTGGTGCTTATGACAACAATAGCATGCTTTACCTTGTGACTAAGGGCTATACCTTACTAGGATGTGTGCTTACTTAGCACCTTTCCCAAGCAGTCCATTGATACATAGGGGGAAAACAAGTTAACTCCTTCCCAACTGGTGCCATAGGGGAGTATGACTATATTTATCTACTAGGCACATAGAAAAAAAGAACTCTGACATGGTATGCTTTAAACCAGGGGTGTCAAATCACCTGGCCCTGTGGGCTGGATCATGACTGTCATGATCACAAGCCAGATCCAGACCCACCTTTGGCAGCAGGGTGATCAGCATCAGTATTTTAACACCCACAGATGCTGTGTTGGCTCAGAGAGCTGCTCCCTACACTGCCAAAATCCCAGGCTCCTCCAGGAGTCCCACAAACTGAATGACACAGCTCTTCAGGCTGGATTTAACCTGTAGGCTATATGTTTGATACTCCTGCTTTAACTCACTAAAACCCTTCATTCCTGAGCCATTCTCAAGTCAATTTCCAACTAGATTATCCTCCCTGCAGTCTGAGGCTTGGGTCCTGCATCCAGTTCATGATGGCCATTGGATCTTATGAAACTCCATTGATTTCAGTGGGGTGTTTTTTAACAGTACTGTGGTGAACCCACTGGAGCCAGTTGCAGGATCACAGTGTAAATGTCAGATGCTTTAGAAAGTGTAATTTGTCCATTCTGAATCAACTTCTTCCACATTGATTAAATCAGTGGCTCCCAACCTCAGGTCACAACCCAAGTGAGGGTCATGCGGGGTCCACCCCTCCCGACTGCAGGGCTCTCTCGGCACATGGTCTGTGCAGCTCTTGCCACCGTGGCCCCCTGCAATCCTGGCCCAACCTGGGCTCTGCTGGTACCACCAGGCATGAGTGAGTTGGTGGTATGGGTTGTGACCCAGATTTAGAGCAAAAAAAGATTGAGAGTCACTGGATTACATGAAAAATCACATGTTTATAGCTATTACAGCTAAGAGAAATCTTTTTCATTTGCTGAAATTTGGTAACAATGTGGAAATATTTTATCTTGCAGTGTATTATGTTCTTATTTCTCTGAATTTTCAATGTGGCATGTTGTAATATATAGAATACTGGTGCTTATGACAGCAATAGCAGGCTTTACCTTGTGATTAAAGGCTATACTTTACTAAAGTATGTGGGCATTTCAACTAAAGCAGGTGTGAATCTTTTCCAAATTGAAGATAAAAATTATTCAGTAATTTGGGGATCTATAGGTCTTTAAAGAATAAGCAGTTCCTGCAATATTTCATTAGAACACAATTAAAACTATTAAAATAGTGCTAAGATGGTCTTTGATTAACCACTTGTGGCCAGCTCACTTATTTCTTGGTGAGTACTAAGTCTTTTTGATCTTCTGTGGCTTCATGCTTGAATTCCTATACCCGCTGTAACAGGAACGAACCCCTGGCCCTGTTACTGAAGAGCAGCACGACCCCTTTAGGGGCAGAGTCTTTGTAACACAGGCAGGCAGCAAAGGAGTTAAGGGCCAGCCCTGTAGTCAGGTCAGCTGATGGGGGTGGGGTGGGAAGAGGGCTCAGGCCTGAGCTATATAAGCCCTGGGCTTGAGCCAGGCAAGGATGCTAGCCCTGAGAGTAGCAGAGTGCAGAGCTCCTGACAGCAGCACAGCAGGGGCCTTGAGTCTACAGTGGGAAGGAAGGAAGAAGCTCTGCAGGCCTGGAAACATGGAAGAGTTACCTGGGGCCAGAGAGAGACTCGTTATGCAGTCAGGTGGTCTTTATTGTATGTTAAGCCTGGTGAGGGTTTGGGTGCTGAGCAGAAGGATGATGTGTTTTGATTTAAGTTACACTGGTGGCTTGGCTTTGGGACTAAAGTGGGGGTTTGGAGATCCCATTAATGTCCTAGGGGCACATGATTACCCTGAGCCCTGCAGAGGGCAGGCTGAAGGCAGAACACATGCTGAGTCTGGAACAGGGAGGAACATGGGGACTGGGAGTCCAGAGTAGGGAAGAGCATGGGGCCGCAGAGCCTGGTGTCTGAGAGAGCAAGATGAGGACTGGGGTAGATTGCTTACTTAGAGGCCTTGGCTATGGGACCAGCCAGAGTAGCAGGGCAGAAGCCAGAAAGATTAAAACCCCAACAAAAAAAGGAAGGCCTGATGTGGTGTGGAGATGTAGGAACATGTGTCCCACCCAGTTGGTGACACAAAACACTTGTAAGACATGAGACATGGTGTAGGGGTGAAACAGAGCCATGCAATTAGCCCATAAGGTGTTGACCTCCAGCACCTGGGGATCGTTAGTGTAAAATCAGGGCAGATGCCCCTCCTCTAACAACAATTTACATCAAGGCATGGAGGGTGAAAGAAGGGTGGACTTCCTTGAGAACAGGGCACAAGAAATTTGCTCAACTTCCAGGGTGTAACAAGGCCCCTGGAGATGGTGCCCTGTTACACCACATACAGATTCTTTGGCCCTTTATACTTTAGCCACCATTCACTATCTAGGCTAGCGCATGGTCCATTTAGGGTTGAGGTCCTCCCTTGTACTGGTAGCCTTCTGGTGCCAGTCCTGATTATCAGTGCCAGAGTCATTTGGCTTGTAGAAGCTGGACTGTTCTAGCTATGCTGGCAGTCAGAGCTTTCCTGTTATTTTGCCCACACCCTGTTAGATCTATAGCCAGTTATCTATTTGTCCCCAGCATAAGGTATTGGTCAGGGATAGGATGCAGAGTGTAAAGCAATGGTATGTCCTACCATGGTCTCTAATAAATATAATATCACATATTTAATATCACATATTTTGTTGTCTGGCCCCTTGGTCTGATGATTCTCTTTTAGGATAATTTATCAGAGAGCTGACCAAGGTCCTGACAAGGACTACTATTTACTGGTAGGTATTTCTACAGTTCTCCTTCCACTAGACAATGAATTGCTCTCTTAATAATCCTTAGACTATATTGGGATGGGCAAAATGGCAGAGGTGTCTGGACTCCATTTCCCAGTAACCACTGCTTGCTCGGCTCCATGAAGACCAGCCAAGCAGGAGATATGTGAGCAGAGCACACAGCTGCTCTGGGGGCGGGATCTTCAGGTGGTGATAGTGCAGGGCCACAGCAGAGCTATGATCTGCTCCCTGCATACATGATCTGCTCATGAAACATTTGCTTGTTGTGGGGGCTTGTGGGCAACAGATTGTGGCTCTGCCTCGGCCCTAGCCCCAGCCCCACCAAGATCTCGGGGTCTCCCTGGCCCCGCCTGCCCATCTTGCTACCACCTATGGCCCCATCCCAGCTGCCCAGCCATGTACCCTGCCCACATGGGTTCTGTCCCTGGACGTGGGTGCTGGGTGGATGCCCTGGGGTGCCTGGACAGTGGCGGTAGCCAGAAGGCCCCCCTGCCATAGGGGCTGCTGGGAAATGGAGCCCACCAGGGGTTCAGTCTGATCTGCAAGCTGGGCTTTGCCCACCCCTGAGCTATATCCACAAAGGGGGCTTGGTCTGAGCATTGTAGTACCTGTCCATGTCTGACTGGTAGGATCCCCAGCCCAGAGGTAAAGCACCTACCCACCATATGTTATTCAAAGGGAGAGGGAAGCATTTAAATGCTGGATGTGCAAAAAACTAGCGGACTAAGTTAAAAGCCACCTTCCCCAGGGATGGGAAAAGCTAAGGAGAGCACTGAATGTTCTGTATGGGCCTTATACTTTGCCTTTCTCTAGGACTTGAATGCCTTAATGGGGCCAGCTGAGAGGCATCCAGACTTACAAACATGACTCCTCTCCAAGGTTTCTTATAGCAGATAACTAAAGAAAAGGCAGGCATATACACTCCAGAGGAGTAGCTGAGCACCTTCCTCCTCCCCTTTATTCAAGATGCAATTATGGGCAGCCCAGAAGCAGAACTTTAGGCACTGGATCTCTTTTGCTGGTGAAAAATTAAGCACTTCCAAGTGAGGGTTTTAAGGTTCTAAAGGCTATGGGCTGAGAAGGGACAGGAGGATCTATGTGGTCAACCAAAGACTGCAGCGCTGGTGTCATCAGGAAGGCTTTGGCTTTCATGACCACAGCCCACTCTTTGGTGAGAGAGGCAGCGAGCTGCTGGGAAGAGATGGCCTCCACCTCTCTCCCCTAGGGAGGAGGCTCTTCTCAGCCAGACTGGCTGACCTGCTCCACCGGGCTTTAAACTAAGCCC
>NW_005842028.1:351895-413859 GCF_000455745.1 Alligator sinensis | reverse complement strand
CCTGCCTATGCAGGGGGTCAGACTCGATGATCTCAAGCAAATCCCGGGACGTCTCAAGCAAATCCCGGGACGTCTCTCAAGCAAATCCCGGGACGTCATTCTCCCCCTGTACTCGGCCTTAGTGAGGCCGCAGCTGGAGTACTGTGTCCAGTTTTGGGCTCCACAATTCAAAAAGGATGTGGAGAAGCTTGAGAGAGTCCAGAGAAGAGCCACGTGCATGATCAGAGGTCAGGGAAGCAGACCCTACGATGACAGGCTGAGAGCCCTGGGGCTCTTTCGCCTGAAAAAGCGTAGGCTCAGGGGTGATCTGATGGCCACCTACAAGTTTATCAGGGGTGACCACCAGCATCTGGGGGAACGTTTGTTCACCAGAGCGCCCCAAGGGATGACGAGGTCAAATGGTCACAAACTACTTCAAGATCGTTTCAGGCTGGACATAAGGAAGAACTTCTTTACTGTCCGAGCCCCCAAGGTCTGGAACAGCCTGCCACCGGAGGTGGTTCAAGCGCCTTCATTGAACACCTTCAAGATGAAACTGGATGCTTATCTTGCTGGGATCCTATGACCCCAGCTGACTTCCTGCCCTTTGGGCGGGGGGCTGGACTCGATGATCTTCCGAGGTCCCTTCCAGCCCTGATGTCTATGAATCTATGAATCTATGAAAATTTGGCATTTGGGCTTCTAGAAGTGTATTTAGACAGGTACCTAAGCTCTTTTGTAGATAGAGAATCTTTTTTAGTAGACAAGATGATCACTTTACAAATAAGGTCTACATAGCTTGAGAAAGTGCTCTTTTCTAAGCTAATCTGATTTTCCATTCCTTACTGGCTGAAACAGTAATGAGACAAACTCTTGTGTGTTGTTTTTGCCACTAGCTTGCTGTTGGGCGTGGATGTTCTTCATGGTTCCATTTGAATCTTAGTCATCAGGATCTTCTTCCCCTTCCATATAGAAGTGAGAAATATTTATTCATGGTCATGATATGTTAGGTCCAGACTGATCTCTTCCCTTCAGAGACTAGTAGTGAGGGATATCAATTTGCTCCAATTATCATTTTTCAATTAAATGTTATTGGTCATAATGAAATGCTTTTACAATAATTACATGACTTTTTAAAATACTGTTATTATCAATTTTGCAAGTGAAAATTGCCATTTTCTTCATAGCCAAGTCCTTCATCAATTACTCTAATATTGTAAATGAGGATAGTGAACCATAAATACCTATAAATAAATGCATTTGGTTATAATAAACTATACTTCTTATTAAAACAGAACTAGGCTTCTGTGTGAGGGATGTACTAATATGCTACAATCTCTTAATTTTATTCAGACAAGTCCCCTGAATCCAAATTCTCAGTGGCTGCCCTAACTTGCATCCTTATCAGCCATTTCAGATGTACAAAATTACTAGAGCATGGTCAGCCTTAATCACAAAACCCTTATAAACCATGGTCTGTCCTCTACTTCCTTCTGTACACTTTTATTATAACCCCAGATGCCTCAGGGCTGTGACTGCTGTGGATGTGGGGGCTGTTCTGTGCTAGAGAGAGGGTTCTTAAGAGAGAGTATTCATTCCCTTTGGGGCAAAGTGATTACAAAACCATGATAGATTTGGAATAATTTCCTTCCTAAGCATGGTTAGTTTGAGTATCCAAAATAACAGGGACAGCCAAAATTAGAGCCTCTTTGTCCTTTGAAAAGTTGAGATTTCAAATACTTATTCAAACCATAAGAAATTTTGAGAATTCACTTTTGTAAAGCATTTTGAGAATCCTTGCATAATGCCTCTATACATAAGCACATATATTTTTATTATTATTGTTATCCTAGAGGTGGCATCTTCCACGGGGAAAGAAAAATACAAGTCTCTCTTCTCCTTCCCTTCTTAGGAGAGTGGGTGGTAAATTAGAATTTCAAAGTGTAACAGCAAGTAGAATAGTCCCTTAAAATTCACACTGCCCTCACTGACTGCAACATATGGCTACTGTCTGCATTAGCTGACCATAAGCAAGTGTCTCTCACCTATCTGAAAAGCTTCAGATATGAAATACAAACTTAAGGCAGACTTTCACATTTTTTAGACTTTGTGGTCATCTTTCTCTTTGTCCCTAGGGTCCCATTCACTCCAAATTCCAGAACAGCCCAGCTGCCATTTGATAAACAGTGCCAGAATACCCCTTGAAATCAATGGGATGTACATATTTGTGTGTGCATGCATGCATGTGCACCTTGAAGCATTTGGTCCACTGTGGTCTCCTGACTGCTCTCTATCATTCTGTATTCACCCAATAACATTAAAGGAAGCTTCTGTCTGTCTTTGGAAAGTATGACCTTACTCCCCCCCCCAAAGATCAGAAGCACTGTCTTTAGGTCACATGGTGTGAAACTTTAATTGGAAAGGAAAGAGTCACATGTGCACAATAGGAGTATAGTACTCTGTTTAGGATTAGGAAGGAGGCAGTGTATCAGTTTAGCAGGCATTTATACATATGACATCTTAAACTATGTATTTGCACCAGAAGCCTGTAGCGCATAGTGTAGAGCACATTGACTGTGTAGACACAGAATTGTAGAGCACATTGACTCCTCCTGTACACTGTGAAAAGAAGATGACAAATCAAAGTTTTAAATGGACTAAGAAAGAAATACTCAATTATAGCCACTGCTGTTGTGGACCTGGTGCCACTACTGTCTTTGGTGTGAGGTTGTACTTTGCAATCTGTCAAAATAAGCTGTACTGCATGTGTACTGTATATAATTATCTCCTTTGGTTTGGCTTCACAGGCCAGGCTTTGGAAGAAATTCAAATTTATAGTTTTGTTTGATTAAAGTGTTTTAATTAGCTTATTGGCATAGCCATTTGCTTACTGTGTAACTGTTTCCAAGACATTTTATATGCACATTTCTCATAAATGGAAGTGAACATACCAGCACACAGAGGCAGATCTCTTCTTTCTTCCTTCTGTGAGAATTTCAACATTAAAATGCATGTTTTTGCTTTGATATCCTGATCACAGGCCATAACGTTCAGATTGACCATAGCATTTAGAGGACAACATTAGCTGAAGAGATGGTTGGTTTGCTTTTCTTACAAATCACAGCCTTGGTTAGAAGCCCATCTCATATTTTGAATCAGTAGATTGTATTATCAGTGAGAGAATGGATAAGGTGTCTGATAAATAAACATATGGATTTGAGGTAAGAAAGAACATGCTGCCAGACTCATAATTCTATCAGCTTAGTTTCAGTGAAATTGCACAGGATGTAAGACTGAAAAGAATTGGGTTTGATTTCTTTATAGGAAGAACTTATATTTATTTTTTTCCCGTCTGGTCTTACCCTGGGGAAATTTGGGAATGTTGCCCTTTTTCTTTCCCTCATAAGGTTGTAGTGCAGTAGAGGCCTCTCATGTTATCATGCAGAATCCTTAAAAATGTAGTTGTTCTTATGATCAGGCAGATACCTCCTATTTTTTCCATAACTAGTAGTCAACAAACCAATCCCGTGTGCTAAATTTTTCATGAACAGAACAGCTCTGCTTGGCATCCAGGTAAATTTTCAGCAGCTTACTAGTAATGCAGGGGACAATTTTTGAACATGCCTTATAGCAGAAGTAATTTGTGGGAGCAAATAAGCTTTCAGGAATCAAGGTAAAATACATCTGAAACAGCATCTAACCATCAATTATGTAATTATCACACATTTTGAGATATTATAAATAATTTCCTATTCACTTGTATGTAATTGTGGGTAACAATATAATTTATTTGATCATTTGAACCCAAAAAGAAATTTCAAGAGCGAAAATGAAACTATGTTTATGGTTTAGTCAGAAAGAGGCATTTTATTTGGAACTGTTAGGAAAGGGAAAGGAAGTATGGCTAAGAAATTGTGATTATATTCCCATTTTTTGTCCAAATTTGAAATTTGATAAAACGTTTATATAGACATTTTAAAATTATAAAAATGTTGATCATTTTGGATTTTAATATACAATGGAAATTTGTCTTGACTCTTTTTTTTATTTGTCTTCAATTTTTGTCATTTTTTTTCTTCACTTTATTTCTGCTCTGGAGGTAAAATAAATCTCAGTGCAGGCAGTTTGCACAATTCATATTATTCAGTGTACCTAATGTGTTCTTCTGTGTTCTCATCCCATAGAGACTATGGTCTCAGTTTGAGGCTGTGTATAGATATTTGGGGAGGTTAGTTGAGTTAAAAATGGCCACCTAATTTAAGGTAAGTTGGGATAGGCAAGGCTAGCAGGGGAGCATTGGGAAGTGGGAGGACAAGCAGGCTTGGGGGTTGGGGATCTGTGGGGTGGTTGGGAGGGCAGGCAGGGTCTACTGAGGGGACTGAGAAATCAGGGGGGCAGGCAATGTCTTCAGGGGGGGTGAGACATGGGTTTGGGGGGAGGGGGCTTAGGGGCTCTCTTCCCTACCTTCTTGGCACCAGGAGTTATTTTTAACCCCCTGACCCCCAAACACACAGCTCTCCCCTGTTGAAACAACCTCCCCCATCCCTTCGCCCACCCTGATTTACTTGCTCAGCTTCTGGCACTGGCAAACACTGGTAAAAGTGGCACCAGGAACAGCTTGCAGGATGAGGGGAAGGGCAGAGAGGCTAAGAATAGCCTGGTGCCAGGAAGGGAGCAGGAAAAGTGCACCCCTGGGGCTGGAGCTGGGGCTGGCAATTGTGTTTTCCTAGCCCTGGGGCTGCATGGGGAATCATACAGAAGTTTGGACCAGTTATATTGGTCTAAAAATGGTCAGCCTGATCTAAATTGAGTGTACCTCGGAAGAAGGGTTAACTTAGATTGGGTCAGCCATTTTTAGACCAATCTAACTGTACAGTTTGTGCTTAGAACCCCCTAACAAGCGTAAGATCTAGCTAAGTTAGATTGAGTGGCCATTTTTAACCTGGTCTAACCGCCCCATAATCTCTCTGAATGCCTGTACACAGCCTAAGCCCAGCTCTTTTAGCTCAACATTTTGATACCGTGGTCTAAGCTATGGATGGACTCAGTTCAGCCCAGAAGGTTGTCTAAGATGCTTCTCTTTTTAAATTTACTCTGGCTCTTTCTGTATTTATATCTATATATAATTAACTCAAAGCCAAAATTAAAGGTATTAGTCCTTGGACTGTACTATTAGATTGATAAGAACAAGCACAATTTTATATAGAAAGCATGTTTTCAAAATAGCATTTGAACAGCATAGTATAAGTAAAGACACCTTTTTTTGCTATCTTAGGCCCTGACCTTTCTCCTGTCAAATTTATGTGACTTAAAAAGGTACAGATTCAAACTATGTGTACCTTAGACCTGATCCAAAACCTGTTGAAATCAGGGGAAAGACTACTGTAGGCTTCAATGGGCTTTAAATTAGGCCCTGTTATACAAAACAGTATAGGCAGCATCAGATTATCATCCAGTTCTGGCCAATGTCTAATTAATATGTACATCCTCTGCTGTTTGTGCCCTCATTTGCCCTATGTAAACAACTTCAAATAGCTGCTCTCCACTCTTTGTTCAAACAAACAAAGGCCTTTGAAAATAAGTAAATTAATAGCAGGTGAAAGATTATGTTTAACAAAGCTGAGGCAAAATGGCTATTTAATTTAAGTACAAGCATTTTCCCTCTAATCTTCTTTAAATCATCGCAGATATTAATTATCATCTGTCACTAGAACACAGATATATTTATTTTTCTACAAATGCACAGGAACTCACCCTTTGCCTGTATGTAGGAGTTAACAGGGAAGAAGCCCTTTCTCACTTTTCATTATATGTACTGAAAAAAATATGAGAGAACAGATGAGATCATTGAGATTTATATAGGCAGATTTGGCAGCTTTTTCATATTTACCTGGACTGTGATAGAGAAATTGAATTTGGTTCTCTAAGAATAAGTTATTTGTTATCAGAGTAAGTATGTGTTGTGGATCAGGCATGGATAAGGTGTTTCTATTACATCTGAGATGGAATATAGTTTACATTGTTCTATACTGTTTTTGCTTTTGGATTATTTAATTTGTTTCTTTTTATGTATATTGTCACAGTTGGCTGTGGCTTGCTTATTAACTCTGTAACATTTTAAGACAAAGAAAGGGCAGTAAAATAAAATAAAAACATGGTCCATATAAATTCATGTAAAATATATCCTCAAGAGATCATTCAAAATGCTGATGCTCGCTCTCCTCTTAAATCTCTCTTGAAGACCGAATTCCGCCCTTCTGACTATTCAGCATAGCAGACGCTAACTAAAAAGTCTTGCCAACAATAAAAATATCACTCTTCATCCTGTAAAGAAAAGCCTGCCTAAACAGATGAGCTTTTTAGGATCCTCTGCAGGATAAAAACCTCTGACTCTGTAAGACCAATGGTAGAAAATTCCTGAATCGGAGATCACCACTGTTACCAGCAGATGTTTGAATTTAGGGACTGTTAGCAAGAGCTCATTTGCTGTGGTACACAGAGAGGTTTTCCATTACATAGCTAGAACCTGAGCCATACAGACTTTTAAACATTAATGTAAGCCTACTGCATCACATCAGAAGAGAACAGGAAATCAAGAAATGATCAGATATTCTGTATAGTATAGTCTCTCTGTACCATAACATGCCCAAGAACCTGACTGGTAAGGATCCAGGAACCATGGGGAGACCACAGAAAATGTCTTCTGTTTGCTACCATCTGTTGAATAATCATACCTGAAAATACATACAGAAAGTAAGGCAAGATGGCTACTTTTTAGAAACTTTCTACAAATATACCCTATATTCAAGGGATACTGCAGTACACCTGGCCTTTCGAAAAGGAAGCATTAACTGTGACAGCCACCAGCGATCCCAGTAACTGACTTTACCAAACATGTGGCTTGGAACTGTGGTAGTAATCTGAAACTACAGGTACACATCAGAAATCTGTTTGTGAATTGCATCAGGCTTCAGTTAGTGGCGTTGTGGGTTTGGTACTGAAGTGGCTTTTCCTACATCAGCTGACCAAATCGTGTTCCTTTTAGCCATGATAAATAGGCGTGAATCTCAATTTCTACAAAAGTTTCTCTATGCAAAACTTTGCTCGCGAGAATGTTTCAGCAAAATGACGTAAAAGAGATGGCAAAGATAGCAATTCAGTTTAGTTTCTAATCAACAGAGAAGTTAGTGAGTGATTTTTTTTTCCTGCCACTATTTGCTTAAAACAACTTGAGAACATAGTTGAAGATTGTTTTGTTATAGTCATGAAATGGCCTGTCTACATGGAAGGCCGAATGAGGAGAGTTTAGTCAAAGTCTAAAACAGATTTAAAAATTGCTCGGGTATTTAGTGCAAGACTTCCTGTATCAGCACAGGGACTTTTAAGTTATATTTCTTATTCTTACCAATAGTCTTCTGAAAGAAAAAAAAAAATCAACAGTGCTGACCTTAAATATAGTAGCATAGTCAAGCTTCTTCAAAATAAATTCCTCAGGTTAAAAGGTATACCACAGAGGCAGCTGGAGTGCAAAGGATACTAAAACCTAGGCATTATGGAAAGGAGTTTCTCCTCTTGTTTACTTAGCTTTGGAAACAGTTTGACAACCTGACAGAGACACACACACTAAGGGCCTTGTTACATGGTAATTTTAGGCAGCTCTTAACCCTTGGATTGGCTGAACATCTGAGAGAGGCTTAAAGCACTAGTTATTCAGCTTAAAGGTATGCCACTCCAGGGCAGGATTATTGCCAGTCTGCCTCATTTTGCTCCTGTTCCATTACGGTGTGGCCACTCTCCACGGTTATTCCACCCAAGCCAAAGTCCTCCAGCATCCCAGGATACACTGTGAGTCAGGGTGGGGAAACCAGGGTACAGCAGGGATGGGCATGACACCTCTGTCCATTGCTCCCACTGGGCAGAGCCAGCTTCACAGCTCTGGAGTGCCTGGTGGCCACATTGTCTCCCTGACTGGCCTGCTGCTCCAGATGCCCAGGCCAAACTAAGGCTGCAGTGCCTGTGGGTGATGGCAGGCTGGTGCTCACTCCTCCTGTTGACCTGCAGTTGAACCTTCTCCACACTTCTTTGCAGCATGTCCCTTGCCCAGTGCCTGTGCCCCCAGAACCCGGGCACATGCCCTGGTGAGGCCGGGTAGCTGAAGCAGGGCGAAGCTCAGTGGCTGCAGTGCACCAGCCTGAGGCTGGTTCCCACTGACTCTGTGCTCCACCAGGCTGTGTAGGGTCCAGCTGCTGGCTCCCCCTGCCTGGCTCACCTAGCAGCAGCTACAGTTGTCAGGCACCTGAAGCCCCAGCAGCCCCTCTGGCAGCTGGGTGGCTCTGGGCATGAAATGCGGAGCTCAGCACTGCCCATCCAGACTGGGGCTGCACAGAGCAGGCTGGGAGTCTGAGTCACTCACAGCCCAGTGGGGGTGGGAAATCCTGTCCAAATACCTCCTCCCCCACCATGTTCCCAGACCTCTGTTCCGAGTGAGCTCCAGGGCTCCAGCGCTGGCTCTTTCCAGCTGGAGCAGTGAGTCTGGGTGGGGTGGGTACAGGGACAAGACTTCCCTTCACCACCAAACCTATGTGGTGGCTGTGAGCATCCCAGCCTCCCTGCCTGCCCTGTGCAGTGCCAAGCCCCATGCTATGTGCCCAGAGCCTCCTAGCTTCTTCAGGGGGTTTAGGGGCTTCAGGTTCCTGCCAACCGCAGCTGCTGCCAGGTGAGCCAAGTGGAGGGAGCCAGCGGCCAAACTCTACACAGCCCAGCAGAGCATGGGGGCAGTGGGAACTAACTTCATGCTGCTGTGCTGCAGCCACTGAGCTCTGCCCTGTTACTGCCACCCAACCCCACCACAGTGTAGGTTCCAGTCCGGGGAGCCTGATCTTTTGTTTTCTCTGGAGTTTGCCCCCATGCCACCGCTGGCTGGGCTGCCAGCCAGCTGGGCACTGCCTGAGCTCTGAGGGCCTGATCCTTTTTGGAGCTCAGGCAGCACCCGGCTGGCTGGCAGCCTGGGCAGAGGTGGCACAGGGTGGCGGGCTCCAGAGGAAAAAAAGATCGTGCCCCTTACAGCTCAAGCAGTGAGCAGGCCCTGCCCCTAGCTCCTAGGTATTCTTCTTTTTTGTTGTTGTTCCCCATTTTTGGTCGTAGCTCATATTGGGTAAATATTTTATTTACTGCTTTGCGCTAGCAGAAAGGCTGTTAAATCTTTTCAAAGGAGAGGCGTCTTTCTGTGTTAACTGGGCCATTAAATTAAAAACACAACAATCTGTTATGTGCCAGTTATAATAGAAAAACACTTTTGATGTGCCCTTGATATGAAAGCATGGCAAATACTCCATTAAAGCTTTTTACCTTTTCATTTGCCCACTTTTTCTTTCTGTCTTTCACTGCTTCTGACACTCTCCCTCCCTCTTTTCCCCCTCTCCATCTTTTTCTCTCCCCACCTCCCCACCCTTCCCATCCTTTTTTGTTCCTGGAACATTCTGTTTCTTTTACGAGCTAACAAGTTTGATGTGGCCCTATGTCTCATTCCCTTCCAGGCTTGCAGCTGTTTTGGCAACAGAAGAAAAAATCCCCATAACAAATCAAATAAAAGCCCATTCTGTGAAGAGGAATTGAAAACAGCAGGCCTCAAAGAGGACTGCACATGAGATGCCTTGTTCTGGCTTTCAACACAACTCAAATCAGAAACACATTACCATAATCTGAAACAGCCCACTGCTAACACAAGACAGATGGTGGGTAATAACCCATGCATCATTAATAAATAAATTCCAGCATTAAAGGCTTTACAAAGTATGACAACATTATCTGGGCAAAATTACTGCCCTTCTCCCACCCCCAACATTATTTCACTGTGTTGTGGGTCTTTTTCTTAAGGTTCCATGCTTTTAAAGGAAGTTAAATACAGCGCAAGTTTTAACCAGATGAAACCCATCTTAGTGTAAAAGATGGGTCTGAAACTCCAGAAGGGAAAAATAAAATAGCTGCCAAAGTGTAATAGCTCCAATGTACTTCTATTGGATCAGCAAATGGCAATTTATTGCACTGCACTCCACTGGCTCTCTTTGCCCTTTCTGGTACTCCACTATTCTTATATTTCACTACACATTTCAAGCAAGAATTTTGGCATCGTGTCTGCCACAAAGCTGAAGGATATATGTATCATTTCTCAGCTTTCCTTCTGCAAACTATACCATCTGTCTCTCTATCTCTCTCTCTTCCCCCCCCCCTAACTTGCAGTAATGAAAATGGTGACACACCTTCTCTCCCCCTCCCCCCCCCCCCCCCCCCCCCCCCGTCCCTATTTCAGGGACAATATTGGATAAAAAAAATAACTTAATTATAACAAATGTTTGAGAATATAAGAAAATGGACCTTCTACAATGTTACTCATAGTTGATCATTTTGGGAGTATTAGGAATTCAATAATGTGTTACTAAAGACGTTGCTTGGATCTGAATTTGAATTCCAACTCCATGCTTAAAGAGACTGAGGTGTTCTGATTCTGTTGAAGGGATTCTGTTGAAGGTCCGTTAAAGAGGGGGCCCATAAAAGACAGGCCTGAGTTGCAACATTTGGCTCTTTATTGGGACTTTACCAAAGTTATGCAGTGGGAATGTCTGTATGCATCATTTAAAAAGATCTGTACCAAGCAAGGGAGCCTGAATGTATTTGCAGCTTTGTTTCATCAGGCTGTGGCTTAATTGGAGCTCAGAAATCAAGGCAGAATCTTACCTCAATCCTGAATGCTGCAATAATTGGTGCTCATGGTTCAGTACTTATACCATTTCCCCTGAATCTGTACTGAAGCTATGCCCCAGCACAATGTTTATGAGCCTTGTACTGTTAGAGGTGATGCGACTATTTCAAATAAAATGTAAAGTTTAGGTCCTGCCCAGCTGTAGACATTAAAAATACTATTGCAATTCTGCACTAGCAAGAATGTTAGACCTCTGGTGCTTTGGCAAAGTTCCAGTTTGGGTAATTGCATTATGCATTATATACTTTCAACTGGATGCAGTATTTTTCTTTACTTCCTGACCTAAGCTGTAAATGGTTGTGTTGTTAAATATTGTATGACGTTTTGATGGTGAGTGAAATTCTGCACACCCATACACGCACCCCTACACACAATCTGTTAACTATGTTAAAGAGAAACAGACAACTAGACAGCTACAATTTTTCATGGACTTTGTGTTTCTCTGGGATTAACTGTTCTTTATACACGATTGTCCCAGTAGTTGAAGGGACTTGCATACTTCCTCAAGAAGTATGACCTAAGCCATTGCCTTCTAGCAGTAGTTAGCTAAATGACTGAAAGCATCTGTGTTGGTCATAGCCCTACACTTGCTTTTGGACTAAATTTCTTTGTTATTAGAGCGTGCATTATATGGAGCATCTCCGATCTAGTAAAAGATCAGTAGAAAGTTCACGTAGAGCAGCACATGACTGCATGCTTACTTAGTGTCAGTTCTAATTTAAGTTTGGTGACTAAATGTCTTATCCTATAATGCCTATTAATAAAATCATCACTGCTGTCCTGTTTAATTCCAGGTTCATTAAAAATTGTTAACTTCTTTCAAAAAAGCTCTATATTGGTCGAGCACAGCTATCTTAAATCATTTCACCCCCTGTCTAGGACTAGCTAGGATACTTATACTATAGAGTCCTTACATCTGAACATCTGAAGACACCTGGTAGGGAGTTTAGTGAAGAATTGAATATGGAGTTGCCTCCTTCATTGGATCTGCTCACTTTCCAGACCACTACCTAATCAGGCTGCCACTAGGACTGCATACACCCATTTGAATGATCTGGGAGAATTCTCCCAAATTTGCTTCCCTGGCAGAAAAATTTACCAAGAGACCCCATGAGCAGACATTCAGAAGCTGAACCCCTGAGGAGTTGAGAGTCAAAGTGCTGATGTTGTGCATCCAGGGGGCCCCTGTAAACATATCCCAACCTACTCTCCAGGTTCCTTCAGTCTTCCTGGAGACAGATGTCAGCAATGCACAAGGCAGTCCTGATCAGTTGACCCAGACTGCTTAGGGTCAGTCTCTGTCTCCGTTCAGCACAATGTGGGGATTGTGAAGGGGGTAAGTTCTGCTCCTTGCTTGGCTAGAGCAGTAGAGTCCAGCCTCAGTAACACACTTGACATGTCTACACATGCGTTTGATCCAAGATCAGTATACTTGCAAGTAAACTACTTGTGAGCAAATGTAGGTGTTTACACATGCAGGGGCATCTACACGTGCAGGGGCATGGCACCAGATTTGCTGTTCTTAGCAGCAAACTGCTGCCACTGCCTGTGGCCCTGCGATGGGCCCCTGCTACCACTGGAGAGAACTCAAGGCTCTGGCTGCAGCTGCCAGCAGCCAACAGCCATCTTTAAAAGCCAGACCCATTCTGTTTCCTGGCCAGCCAATTTGCTGCCTAGGAGCAGCATGCACAGTGTAGGGGCAGCACACAGTAGCGCTCTCTTTGCCACCTCTGCCTCCCCACAGCATGGATGCTCCAGCCCCTGCCCCTGGCAGGGACAACCAGCACCCCAGGTTTCTACTGGCCACCGCGCTGACCCTGTTGGCCTGCTGCATTGACTGCTGGCTGGCCCATGGGCTTCTGGGCTCTCCCACCTCCCTCACATGCAGTGACTGCCTGCCCAGCTACAGCATCCTGTCATGGCTGCCACTATGATACAGATGCCACCGGGACTCTGTCCAGCTGGCTAGACCCTGGCAGGGATGCCAACAATGCACTGCTGGATGACACCGCTGGGGCCACCCTTGCCTTCCTAGGCCTCCAGCCCTGTCACCTCTGGGCCTGCCAGGCCAGCCAGGACTGGTGGCTGCACATCATCCAGCACACCTGGGATGAGGAGCAGTGGCTGGGGGCATTGCAAATGACCTAGACCAACTTCTGGGACCTCCTGGAGCAGCCCTCCCACCTAGAGTTTGCCAAGGACAACATCCCCTGGGTCATCATTGCAGTCTGCATGCTGCATAACATCTGCAAGGCCTGGGGAAGATGTTTCATAAGGCCTGGGTGAAGGATGGCTGGCAGTGGGAGCACCAGGTACAGTGCCAGTGACAGTGATGGGTCCCCCATGCCAGGGCCCTGGGTTAGCCACACACCCACCCCTGGGAGCCAGGATCCCAGGTACAAGAGGCACTGTCAAACCACCTCCTCCTGCACTCCCTGCTGTAGCCCACCTGGACGGCTGCCTGCTGCTCACCAGCCCCCCATACACCCTTGGCACCATGCTCACTGCAGACACATCTCAGAAGAACAAGTTTTTATTCCCTTCACATCAAATAGGCCCCCTTCCCCCTCTCTTGCTGACAAGCAGAGCCCCCTTCCCCACTCCCCCCAACAAGAGAGCCTCTCCACCACCCACCCCCACCCACCAACAATAAAACTCCCTCTGTCCTGTGCAAACTATTTACAATATGGTGGTTTGTGTGTATGCCATCCCATGGTGGGGGGCCATGGGGTAGAGGTGCCTACGAGGCAGAGCCCAGGGACAGGTGGCCAGCACCCCAGCCTTTGTCTGGTCTCCATGTGGATGTGCATACTGTTGTGAATCTAGTGGGTGGGGGGCTCACCCAGGGGCAACGGTGACCTGGATCTTCTGGCACAAGTGGCTCCCTCTCCAGCAGCCAGTGTCCAGGGCTGGCACACATTCCTGGCCTCACTTCAGGCACCTCTGGCTCTGCACCCATGTGGAGCTAGGGCAAGTGATGGAGCTGGGCCCAGGCTGGAGGGCTGGGTGATAGCTGGTGGAGGCAGTGCTGGACCTCTGCCCAGGCCCATGGAGGTCCTGCTTCTAGGCGGCAGGAAGCTACCAGGGGGCAGGTGGGGCTAGGCAGCGGTCAGCATGAAGGGAACCATGAGGGCCAGGACAGTGTCCAGAACCTGACAGTCATTCTCCGTGACCTACACTGCCCTGCCCAGGACCATGTTCTGCTCCTGCAGGGCCTCCTCCCCCTCATGCTTCAGGGCCAGGAGCTGTGCCAAGAACTCCTGACCCACCCAGTCCTGTTCCTCCTTGTGGCAATCCCTTGTGTCCTTGTGGGCCACATCCTGCACCTGCCACCTATCCTGGCAGGTCATATCCTCTGCCTTCCAGGCCTATGTGTCCATGAGATGGTCCTCTGATGCCATCACAGCTGGTCCAGGAAGAGGGTCCTGTCCTGGGTCCTCTGATGGAGCTGGTGCATCCCTAGAGCCCTAGTTGTGGGCAGTCGTGACCCTGAAGCTGTGTCCTAGGTGCCAACTACAGCCTTTCCCCTGTGTGCAGCTGCAGGGCCTGCAGAGCCATGAGAAAGAAGCTCTTTGTGAGGGTTTGCAACATTTCTCAGATCAGATGCTCTGTACCTGGGGCCGTGCAGTGCCCAGCCTCTGATTGGTGTCCCAGCCTCTGATTGGGGTCCAGCATGCACAGGTGTCAAGGGACCATGGTAGCTTGGGTGGGTAGGCTCGGGTCTAGGTGGCCATTGGCCAAGTCTCCTATCCCCACTCGCTCCCCAGGGCCAGATGGGCCAGATGGGCCTCTGGGTGCTGGCCATGGACAGCCTGCCTCCCCCACCCCATTCCCAGGGTGGGACAGGTCAGGCTCCTGGCAACACCTGATGCTTCAGCTCCAGACCCCACTGCCCCCATTTCTTCCTCAGGCCCACTGGTCTCCTGTGCTTCCACCCAGCCCATGGTGCTAAGGCTTGGAGCTCCTGCATGACTAGGATAAGGAGCTTCCTATGCTCCTCCTCTCTCCACAGGGGGCTTCCCTAGGGATGTGCCCCAGGGCCAGCCCCACCTCCTTGCACACTGTACCCCAAGCGTGCTTCTGCTGCATGTGCCCCAGGCAGTGCATAAGGAGCTGTTTGCACAGATTGAGTGCCTTGCTGCTGCTGATAACCATGGTGCCCTGGGTGCACCTGCACATCTGGCATGGGACTCTGAGCTTCAACAGTGTGGAATGCAAGCCTGGGCTGCCCTGCAACCTCCACCACCACCTGGAGGGCTGTGGCTATGCTAGACAACCCTGCCCCTGTTGACCCTGAAGATTGTTTTTATTGTTCAAATGATTGATCTTATGGCTATAGTTTAAATTGGTGAATGGCACATAGAGTGTTACATTATACTTGAGCACTCTACTGTAAAGGGGGATCATTTCAGAAGGACTGACCTTTTCACCTCTCACTCCCACACAGAGAGACATGTGAAGATTTCAGCTCCTTTCAGACATATGAAGATTTTCTCGTGTGCAGATTCTAGTAATGTGTGCATAACATTTTGAGTGACAGACTATGCTTTGGAGGGAAGTTACATGCCGGGTGCACAGTTTAGTGTTTAGTGAAGAGTTGAGAGGGCTGGGTACATCTGAGATATAAAAAGTATTTGCTGAGAGATATTGGGGTCTTTTGCTTTTAGCTTTTGGTCTTTGGGCCCTGTCCTTGTCCTTGGTTGTGAGTTCGTGGTCAGTTCCTGTTGTTCTTTGTGGTTCATTGGTTGGATTACAGCTTGCCATTACTGGGACAGTTTGCTGATCTCCAATCTTCTTGATACTTGTTGTCAATGTATCGCTCTGTACCTACTTGATTCCCATCATGTTCTTTGTGTTAGTGTGTTATATGTGTCTAGGGCCAGCATGCATTCCTGGCCCCACTGCAGGCACCTCTGGCTCTGCACCAGTGTATATAGTTATCATCTATTAATAAACTGTTATATTCATTTCACTTTAATTTTGGCATATATGTGTGTCAATTCTTATAACCAGGCTGGGCTGCCTAACTCAGTGAAAGCTGAGTCAGCCTGGGCTACTCTCATCCCCTTCCAACTACCATAATTTATCTAACTGGAGCCGCCCTTCAGTATTCTCATAATTTTCCTTGGCTTCACCCCCTGCAGCTGAGAAGGACATTGCTGCTGGCATCAACACATTCCTTGGTTTGTGAAAGGCCCGTGCCCATCTAGCTGCAGGGGCATGGGTTGCTCAATAAAGTTTTGCCCTGTGTCCTGACTCCCTGCATGCTGCAGAGTGGGGGGAACCCAGGGGCCAGGGAAGTGTGGCCAAACCAGGCAGGGCAGGAGGGCAGGGGCAGGGACTGGGGGCAGGGGCTAGGGCATGAAGGGCCTTTCCCTCATGCATAGGGCTTACCACAGCTGATGATGATGGTGACAATGGTGTGTGGCTCTGGATGGACTCGTCAGATGACAAGGAGCAACGTGCGGGCACCTGGGCAAACACCCCCCACTGCTCTGGGGAGGAGATGGTGCTGCTGGTGGCTGGTAGTGACATGAATGGATGTGCCTCATGGCTAGGGCTAAGGCTGCAGAGCTGTTGGGACAGGCACTGGTCTGGGTCCCCCAAGCTGCTGGTGGAGGCTGTAGGCAGGGAGGCTGTTTGACAAGACAGACTCCTGGTATCCTGAGGACACAGCACCACAGGTGCCAGGCCAAGGCAGTGGCTCAGGCAGGCTGCCCTTGCTGCTGTACACAGCATAGCTGTAGCCTGGGTCCCAGGGCATGAGGATTTCTGTCAGTTGCTGCATAAAGGGCAAGGTCTTGTGGGCACCCCCTGACAGATGGTTGTGGTTGGAGATGGAACCCACTGTGCCCTCAAGGCTTTGATCTTTATGTGGCACTAATGCATTGACCAGTCATGCCCATGCTCTTGCATCTGGCCTGGCAGCCCCTCATAGACATCAGCATTGGAGCCCTCCAGCATGAACTAGCACTGCACTTCTAACATGCCCCACACTGTCGTGAGATTGCCAGTCTTCTCCATGGACCATTTGGGGTCCTGGGCTTTGGGCAATGGTGTCACCAATTATGAGGCTACTGAGGCTCCTGCACCACCTCTCTAGGCTTCTACATAGCTATCTGTGTGCTGCTGGGCCTTGGCAGCTGCCTGCAGCATCCAGCTCAGTGGCATGTCATGGGACTGGCAGCTGTGTATCAAGGTGGTGCCCCACAGCACCTGCAGGTGCTGGGCAGGCTGTTGGGGATGGGCTGTGGGCAGCTGAAGCTGTCCCCAGTGGCCAAGAGCTGCCAGGAGCTGGGCCTGGGTGCTGGCAGGCCTGGCAGGAGCCAGAACCAATCTGCAGGTTGGATGGTGTGGGCTTGACAGGCAACTGGCACTGTGGTGCCAGGCAGTGGTGCCAGGGTGCAGGCAGGCTGGTGCAGTGAGCCTGTTGCTTGCCCAGGGGGTCACAGGAGCCTGGAGTGGCCTCAGGTTGCCTGCATTCTCAAACGGTCTACAGGTTTTTAAGGGCTGCTGGGGCATGGGACTGGGGCAGGCATAGAGGCAGCCCATTCCAAGGGCAGGAGAGGCTCCTAGGCCAGAGCCCTGGGGGCTAGCCTCAAGCTGGCCCCCTAGAGGTGGGGCTGACCATGAGCAAATCTGCTCCTGGGTGGTGTCTGCATGTGCATTACTACACTGTAAGGACTCATGAATAAATTTGCTACTTGCATTTTCAGGCAGCAAATTTACTCATGAGTAGCATCATTTACTGTGCAGTAAGTGTGAGTACATGTGCATACGTGTAGATGTGTGCACTTACTGCACAGTAAACTATCGTACTTTGCAGTAAAGCATCTTGTGTAAATGCACCCACTGTCTCCAGGGGCACCATGGTCTGCTGGAAGTCTGTTGTGCTTCTCTCAGAAGAGAACATATACAGACACTCATTCTCCCAGGAGATTCCTGAGAGTGATTTAACCCTGGTTATTCCTAGGTTATTCTTCTGAATGTCTGTATGTAGCCCAGGTTTCTTTCTCTGTAGGTGTTAATCAGCTGAAAGCAGTAATCTTAAGATATTAGTCCTGATAAATCATGGTTACTTAGAAAGGATTTAAAAGAGGTTACAAACTTTGATTGCTTACATTTTGTACTGGAAATACTGGTTCAATTAATTGAGCACCTAACTTTGTTATGTGAGTTCATAAAATATTATTTCAATGTTAGCTACTGTCTTAGGTAAAACTAAACTACCGCTTAAAAACTAAATGGGGGGTGGGGTGGGGGGAGGGAGTCCTAGTCACTTATTATTTTTCATTTGAGAAAATGGCCACAGGAAGGACAACCCCTGTGGATGATTGAACATCAGTACCTGGAGCTTTATTTGCATAAATACCTTGTTGTATT
Source organism: Alligator sinensis (assembly GCF_000455745.1). Classification (NCBI taxonomy): domain Eukaryota; kingdom Metazoa; phylum Chordata; order Crocodylia; family Alligatoridae; genus Alligator; species Alligator sinensis. The sequence goes on along the minus strand of NW_005842028.1, from coordinate 395,738 downwards.
GTGCATAGGAGTTGAATAAAAGTTGATGATTTGAATAGCCAGCACTGCATTGGCAGATAACTCCAAGAAAGAAGTAAAGCTGAAGAGATTTCATTAGACTTTCAAAGAGAAAATCTTGGGTAGTTTGGATTAATAGCTTCCATCAAGATATTTTAACTGGCTTGAGACTTAAAACCCCTCCAGCCTTGTATCAACTATAGAAAAGGTTTAAGACTGGAAGCTTTTCAATTCTGTGGTATTAATTTCATTACAACAAATGTCAGGTTGTCATTACCAGGAAAGAACTAACTGAAAAAGCTCTCTAAAAAAACCTGCATATGTGTCCAAACTACCTCATGTAAGCAAATATTGTACAATATTTATTGAACAGATTTCATTTGCCTGATGTGTCATAATTACTACTAATAAATGTATAATAGTTTTACAGCTGCTGGTGGGAGATACACTGTCATTTCAGATGTGTCAGTCTCATTGCTGATGTGCTAAAATAGTGAGTAGTACTCTTTTAAAAAATTGCACTACAGTTTCATTTTATTGGCTGGAATTTATGATACAATTCCCCAGTAGCCTCACACTTTCTGCACTTTGGATTTCTGACTATTTTGCAAGAGAGTATGTAGTAACTCTTCTTGCTTTCCAGCACAGAACTCTTCCGCAGGAATTCTCACTTCAGTTATTTGCTTGGTACTGAAATTGTTGCTTTCATGTTTGTCACTATTTTTGGCCATGTTATTCCTTGGGCAATCCAATGGCTATGTCACAATGGCCAAGAAAATTCCTTATAGGTAATGTTATAAAGCCCTAGTTCAGCAAAACTTAGCAAATGCTTAACTTTAATTTTTAAAAGTGACATAATTGTGGCAAATCCCACTCTTGGATTTAAGTATCCATTTAAGAGTTTTGGTGAATCAGAACTGGAAGGAGCAGGGAGACTGCTTAATGTTCTTACCACTAAATTCAGGCAAAGAACTTATCTGACAATTTTTTTACTCTAATTTAGTTCCCGAGTTCTGAACCTCTGCTAAATCACAAAAGGTCCAATTCTGTAACGTTTCTTTACATACCAAGTACTCAAACAAGGAGTTCCACTAAATTAAAAATTGCATATTTAGGCTCATTGATTTTTCTGAGCAAATTATTATTAACCAAGCACAATATCCATAACTCCAATCAAGATTTGTGTTTCATGATGTACTAACAGTGAAAGAGATAACACATGCTCCAAAGGACTAACAATTGATTCCCCTGCCATTGAAAGAAGAAGCTCAGTGTCAGAAGAAATAGAGTTCTAGAGACAATTCCTCATCTCAATTTCTTTCCATATTCATGAGGCCTAGTTTTTGTAAAGCTGCATACACTGCTGTGGGTAAGTTCTACTATCTACCGGTGGCAGTATTTCCCTGAATAGCGTAATAACTTGATATTCTCTGCTTAGTCTAATCTGCTGGCATTTGCCTGGCATTTTGGCAGATGCATAGACCCAAACAGGGTTGTCAGCCTGAACCATAAAGTAGGGCCTTAGAGATTTCACCTTGACTTTGCAAACATAATTAATTTAGCATGTTGGACTTGATCAGTAGAAATCTGGAGATACTGGCTTTAAACCAAAACCCCCCCAAAAAAGAAACAAAAGAGGAAACACCTTTGTATCAATGTGTGAGATGGACAGTCTCAGCAGCCTGTCTCTGCCTCATTAATTCTTACCAGTCATCCTGTCCCCACAACAACAAAAATATAACAAATACTAAGGAACTGTTCAATTTGTGTCAGTCCATTATTTACTTATGTTTCCAGTGAAATGTTTTGGTTGCTGTGCTTGTGAATAAAATACCGTATTTTCTCACATACAACTTGCACCTCCTCCCCACCCCCCAAATGATCTCTCCAAAATTGGGCGGTGGGTTTTAAACGAGAAAGCTATTTTATTTGCTGGAAAAGGAGCAGTCCTAGGGACCACATGTGTGCTATGTAGCTACCAGGATGGCTGCTGTTTGTGTCTGGTTTAGTAAACTGAAGGTGTAAAGTCTTGTTTTAATCCTCTCACAGCCATATCTATTACCTGAGCAGTGTAGCCCAAAGCAGCAAGTGACCTGTTGGCAATATCTTGATGAGGCTTGTTATGTGAAAACAACACTTCGTTTACAGAAACTTCTATAAAGAACTATTTATAGTAAACAAGTAACAGTCTTGGTACTGCCCTTTGTAAGGTCTAACCTTATTCATAGATTCATAGATGTTAGGGTCGGAAGGGACCTCAATAGATCATCGAGTCTGACCCCCTGCATAAGCAGGAAAGAGTGACCTTGGCCACTCGAACTGTGAAGAAGTTCTTCCTAATGTCCAATCTAAATCTGCTCTCTGCTAGCTTGTGGCCATTATTTCTTGTAACCCCCGGGGGCGCCTTGGTGAATAAATACTCACCAATTCCCTTCTGTGCCCCCGTGATGAACTTATAGGCAGCCACAAGGTCTCCTCTCAACCTTCTCTTGCGGAGGCTGAAAAGGTCCAGTTTCTCTAGTCTCTCCTCGTAGGGCTTGGTCTGTAGGCCCTTAACCATATGAGTGGCCCTTCTCTGGACTCTCTCCAGGTTATCCGCATCCCTCTTGAAGTGCGGCGCCCAGAATTGCACGCAGTACTCCAACTGCGGTCTGACCAGCGCCCGATAGAGGGGAAGTATCACCTCCTTGGACCTATTCGTCATGCATCTGCTGATGCACGATAAAGTGCCATTGGCTTTTTTGATGGCTTCGTCACACTGCCGACTCATGTTCATCTTGGAGTCCGCTAGGACTCCAAGATCCCTTTCCACTTCCGTGCCACCCAGCAGGTCATTCCCTAGGCTGTAGGTGTGCTGGACATTTTTCCTCCCTAGGTGCAGTACTTTGCATTTCTCCTTGTTGAATTGCATTCTGTTGTTTTCTGCCCACTTGTCCAACCTGTCCAGATCTGCTTGCAGCTGTTCCCTGCCCTCCGGCGTGTCCACTTCTCCCCATAGCTTTGTGTCATCTGCAAACTTGGACAGAGTACATTTCACTCCCTCGTCCAAGTCACTGATGAAGACATTAAAGAGTATCGGTCCAAGGACCGAACCCTGTGGGACCCCACTTCCCACACCCTTCCAGGTCGAAACCGACCCATCCACCACGACTATCTGGGTGCGGCCCTCTAGCCAATTCGCCACCCACCGGACTGTGTAGTCATCCAAGTCACAGCCTCTTAACTTGTTCACTAGTTGTATTACAGTTGTAATACAATACCTTGTATTACACAGAGTAAGTCCTCCTGAAAATATAGGCTAGGAACAGATGTTGCCAAATGAAGCAGATCAGCTGTACCAGGATATGTCCCAGCCCATTGTGAGTCAATGGGTGACATTTAGAGACATCCCCTGGCAATCTCTGGGATTTCATGTTCTTTTCAAGAGGTGAACCCCAACTTTCTTTCCTTCTAGAGTTGTGCCATGGAGACCTAGGGTGTATCTCTGGAAGTAGGAAAACCCAGGACACTCCAGTGCAATATGTGGTCCTGGGGTTGAAGTTGCCAATCAACTGATTGGTGGCTCCAGCCCCAGGATTACACTGGAGTGTTCTAGTTTTCCCTGCTTCCAGAGGTAAGCCCCTGGGATCTCTGGGGCATGTCTCTGGAAGTGGGGAATCATGACCTTCTCTGCTTCCAGAGGTGCACTCTGGAGATTGCTGAGGGTGCATCTCTAGAAGCAGGGAAAGCCAAGTGGTCACTCCCTGTATTTGAGGGGCATGATACTGAACAGGACTAGGTCCCTCAAGGCCAGAAAGTGTCTGCCCAGGGCAATGAAAGAATGTGCATGCCCTCCCTCCATAAAGTAAATAGATGCCTGGCACAGTAAAGGGGCACAATATTTTTACTACCTTTTGTCACACCCATATTGTGGCACAACAAAAGGTATGAATATCTAATTTTCTGTCTTTTTCTGCTACCATAAAAATGGCATATGGACACACAAAGGCAATGAAGGGCAATGTCTGTTTCTCCCCCTACCATGTTCAAGAAGTGTGGCATTGTAGGAGACAGTTTGCCACATTAGGAAGTTTCTGATACCACACTTTCTGGAAACTCTGTATTTTCAGGAGGATTTAATATTACACAGTCAGTCATGACTCTCTTTTCTACATTCTGTCTTCCAAAAACAAAGTACGTTTTATTTGGGGTGTGTTGCATGAGAGAAAATACGGTAATCCCCTAATGGCAAAGAGAAATATGAGGAAAAAACAATTTGCATAAGTGGGGAAAAGTCTTAAAGTGGGTCTTTTGTACTGATGTGTTTTATGGCAATGTTCTATAAAAAAGACAAGCCTGTATATATAGAGATTGTTAGCTTATGAGCCTCCTCTGCTGGCATATAAGAATATGTAAGCTCAATAAAGTTCCTAAGTTCATAGGGTCAATAAAGTTGTTGTTATGCACTGAGATCACCTCTTAACAGGGTGGATCTCACCAAATATTAATGACTGGATCCATGGGGATAGCTATTTAAAACACATTTCCCTCTAACATATCCAAAGTAGACTCAAATCTGTGTCTTTGGTAGTATCTGGTTATGGTTTACAAGTACATCTGGAAATCCTTAGACAGTGCCAAAAGTTAAGTTGATATTTTTAACTTGGAGTACAGATCTTCCTATGTTTATGTGTTCATTCAAAGTGCTGATCCTAATGGATAATATGAAAATAAGTATTGTGTATATATTTGGCCTAATATGTTTAATGTAGTATTTTGATTAACTTATATCAATGATGGTCCTGTAATTTGCCAGTCCTCTTCCTAAAAAAATATTATCATTTTTTCTTGTCATGGTATGGTAGGCACCATATTGGAGCAGCATTATATATCTTACAAGTTTTATATAGCTATAAGGATCATTCTGGATCTTTGAGATATATATGTGTGAGGTTTTTCTGTACTGGAAGCTTTATATTTACAAATACAGTTATTCCAGCTTGGGCAGGCAAATCAAGTATTAAGGTTGCTGAATCCTAACATGTACCATATTTATCTGAATCCAAGAAGACTCTGAATTTAAGACCCCCCCACGAATAATTACATTCTATACATGGAAAATTTAAAAATGTGTTATATTTTTACATGTATAGAATCAAACTATTGGAGGGTTGTCTTAAATCCTGCTGCAGTAGGGAAATCAGTGGCAGGGGGCTTGGCATTGGTGGAGCAGGAAGTAGGAAGGTATAAGCGGGGCAGGCGATAGGACAAATGATAGTGGGGTCAAACAATCTAACCCCTTTTCCCTTGCCACCTGTCTCCTCACCCAGTTGCCCCCCACTATCTCCCCCACAATCGGCAGATTGTGCCTCTCCCCTGTGCCCTCCCCCTCTACCACTTACCCTGTGGCTCCAGCAGGGGTTCAGGTTTGTTCCAACCTGGAGCATGGAGCATGTGATTGCTCCATCTGCAGTCCAGCTGATTAAAAGCTGTTGTGTTGGGAAAGCAGATGGGGTTGGGGTTGAGGGCAGAGGTAGTTGGGGAAAGGGGGGTTATGTGATATAAGGTGCTTGACTTTTAATATATAATTGGGGTTTTTTTCAGTTCCAAAATGGCAACCCTCCCCTCCCAAAAGGAATGTTTCTGGGGGGAAAGGGCTTCCTATCCCAAAATGGTGACCAAGGGCAGAGCACCTGTTAAGGGGCCAGGCCACCCCTGCAGCCCTTGACAGCTCACCAAAACTCATTAAGTGGCCCTCCAGCTTACATAATTGCCTGCCCCTGAGTTAGTCTATAAGGTTCCTCTCTACTCTGCCTTCTGCCTAACTTCAGACTAACATGGCTAATTACCTTTTTCTGATCAGATAAGAATATAGTTTAGTTTCCATATCCTTTTAATTTTTGGCCCCTCTGTGAGAAGGCTGATTAATAAAACTTGTGGTGTGGAAACTAAGCAGCAGTATGAGAGAGTTAATCCACTCGTGTCCAAATGAGCCACGAAAAATCGGCAAAATTGGTAATAACTTTTATTGGGCTCAATTTGAATGAATTAAAAGTTAGCTGTCTTCAGAGTTTATCAGTCTTAGTCCTATTCTTACTTGATGAATTTGTTCTAATGCACAGGTAGCAATGACTTCTAGTTTTCAAACTTACCTCTGACTTGAAGGAAATTATAAAATTGAACAGCGTTAGGTAAGGAAAGAGAATTTAAAAAAAAACTGTTATGTGAGGTACTTAGGAAAATTTTACAACTTGTTGGAGATTTTACATTGATGGAGATTTCAAAACCTCTCTAGATAGCCTCTTCCAAGGCTTAACCATGTTACTAGTTAGAAAATTGTTCTAAAATCTAGTCTACATTTATTTGTGACATCTTAAGGCTTACATCTTGTTCTGTTCATCTCAATTAGATTGGAGTGCAGTTCATGTTGGAACTCAAGAACCCATTCACAAAACATTGCACTCCTGAAAGAGATTTTTTCCTGTGAACTAGAGACTGAAAAGCTGGACTAATTTTGCAGGAATTCTACCTCAGGGAAAACAAGAAAGCAACCCTCTCAAAATAAGGTTTTGCCTACTCTGAGTAGTGGAGGCAGATCTGAGTCTCCTTATTGTAAGCTCTTCAGTGCAAGAACCATGCCATTATTTGTTAAGTTTATGGTTCTTTATAAATGTTAATGAATACTAATAACTTATTATAGCAACTGAGACATCATTTCAAGTGCAAAAGGAGAAAAGAATTGGGAATGAAGACCTTCTCCAATATTTCATGCTGGAGGGCTCTAGTATTTATTTTTAATAGAATAGTTGGCAAAGATAGCACATCAGGAATTAGTATTAGAAGAGTGCATTAACTATGGTGAAGGAGTTACAAAGTGGTCTGAGACAAGGACTATCAAATTAGATTTTTAAATCAAGATTTAAAACTTAAAAAATAAGCTGTGTGATCGGAGGACCATAACTGATTGGGAAATGCGGGGTGTCCAGGGAGAGCAGAACTATTCTCATTTATAATTTGGCAGGGAAAGCTCCTCTGGCCATCCTGAGTTTCAAGGATGGAAGATCAGTATGGCCAGACTGTTCTGCCTGAATGACACTGGGAATAAATAGCATTCCTGGCTCCCAGTAGGGCTTAAGAGAAACAGCTGGGCAAAGTACTTTCACTAGGATTCATTTTATGCCAGTTGTAGCCGAGAATAGCTGAAGATGTGTGTCTTCATTTGTTCTTGTTAATGTTGCATTTGAAATGGAAGGAAGATCTAAGAAGGAATATTTCATCTTTGAAGCTAAAGTTTTTAGAAGATGAACATCCATTGTAATACTGAAAGATCACTGATGGTCACTTCTTTGTCTCCCTAACTTGCATGGGCTGAGTTATTTCTTCTGCCTAGAGCCCTTTCAACCTTTTGATTTTGCCCTGAACCCTCTTGGGTTTCTCTGTCAAACAGCTTATTCAATAAATGATATTCCCTAACTGTGCTGAAAGGCCTAGGTATCTTCCTTTACTTTCAATAGCACCTTGATCTCACTTTCTCTGCTTCTAATCTGCATTCAGACTCTCACATTCTAGTGTGGTGGTGCTGGGCCACTACACTGGGACCACAAAAATAACTCCCTTAGTCTTGTTTGGTGCCATATCTCCCATCTTAACTTTTCCTTTGAACAATGCAATTGGCTTACCATGGCACTGAATGTACTTCTGGGATATGACTATGACTGCATTGCATATAATCAAGCACCAGTACTGAAAGTATAGCTTTGTTCTTCTGTGGCCAACCATACACAGAGTCAGGGTAGGTTTGACAATATCACTTATACCCACTGTCATTACCGACTTCCCCGCAAACGTGTCTGATTTAAGTAACTTCTAAATGGGTTACTTTTTTAATACTGTGCACTTTTTAATACCAGAGAAATCCCCACAGATAAAGCATTTATCCCACAAACAAATGTAGAGGCTATTGAGGATTTCCTTTTTTGCAAACCACTTCTTATCATGCACAGGCACATGGCCTCAGAGAGTGATCTGATCAGACCCTAAAACAGATGCTAAGGAAATTTGTTGAAAATGAACAGAGAGATTGGGGTGAATTATTGCCCTATCTGCAACTGCCTGCAGCAAAGTTCCATGAACCTTTATAGATTATTTATTATTTGAATGGTTGCATGAGAGATTATTATACTGGAAAGCATTCAACTGTATAGAGTAAAAAATGGTGCAGCTAGGAAAGGTATCGAATTGTCTGACAGAAACCTAAGAAACCAATCATGAAAGGTAAGGCCATTCAGAATTAAGATTGGTGCTGCATCTTTAACTCACTTCTTTGTGCCCAGGTATTGTTGCTTGTACAGTATGTAGTACAAAATCATTGGCACCAAAATTGGAGTTAATCTGAAGGAACAATATACTGAAAGTATACGCTGGAGTTCTGTGTGCAAGTTGTAAGTTGTCTATGCATCCAGTTACTATGATTGTGTGTGCCTTGAAAGCCATTTAAATAAATAACGGGTATATGTACAAGTGCAGTATTTGCTTGTGTAAGTGGGCTTAATATATTGGATAATATATTTGAACTCATAGACGACTGGTAGGGGGTGTACGGAGGTGCATGTGCCCCCCCAGTGAGGCTGGTGCCCCCCCAACAGCCGACACTGATGCTGTCGGTAGGGTGGGTGCCCCGCTGGCAGGGTCAGTGGCTTTTGCAAGTGCCCCCAGATTCAGGAGGTACCAGTCACTCATGTTTTAACTTAATCCACTACTACTTTAAAAAATTCTCCTTAACTAACCTTGATTTTATCACCAGATGCCAACATTTCCAGATTTCTGAGAGTCCTAGCATATGCACTGAAATGTACTCTGACTTACCTGAGAGAATAATATGCCCACTGGATATCAGCACAACTTAATGTCTCTGTCTCACCCATTTTCCTAATTCCCTAATATTGCCAATTACCATACCCACTACCTTAGAATATCATTTTGAAAAATCACCTTTCCATGTTTTAACAGATGGATTATTGATATGATAGACCATACTGAGGGCTGCAGTTCCATGATATTCAATCATGTGACTATTTGTGAGTTCTTAATCTTGAATTGACTAGGACTGCTGTAGCATTATGAGTACATTTAGACTTTTTATTTGACTTTAAGCACTAGTCTATACTGTAACTGTAAAAGACCTGATAATTTTGAGTATTCTTTTAAATATGTACCTAAGCACATAATAATGGCCTTACTATTCAGAATGTGAGTTTGCTAGAATGCATGCAATTCAGACATATTTAGAATAAGCCCATAATGGAATAATTTTTTAAAACTTCAGGAAAACGTAGTTATTGAAAATGCACAACAGCTGTTTTAACCTCAAAATCTTAACTGCATTTTTCTTTATGAGCACATTATGGACTAACTGTTTTCACAAATACTTTTCTGACAAACAAACCCATTATTACGTTTATAGAAGAGTGTAAAAAAGCACCCAGAAAGCCAAGCTCTTAGTTTGAACACCTTCAATTTGAAAAAAAAAAAAAGGGAAAATCAAGTTAAAAAGCATGGCATAACAAAATTCACTGCTGGAGAGCAAGTAGTATGCCCGTGATTTCAGCAAGGAACATTTTTACAGCTAGGTTAAACCCTGAAAACATTGCTTTTTTTTAGTGGCAGCACTTAACTATGCCTTGATAGGCAATTAAAATGATTTGATGAAGTTTGTGATCCAACATTAGCCCCTGTATAAAATAGAGAAAAAGTCAAGAGAAAAATTTTTAAGGTCAGATAAACATAGAAGGTTTAATTTCATCCACATTCTATTTGGTTAGTTTGTGGGTAAAATTCCCTTTATGGTCCCAATGAATTTATATTATATGCCAATAGCAAGGCTTCAGTATAGAAGGGTATATGAGATCAATTGCATAGGAATGAATCAGGTAGATAAAGAAGAAAGATCAGGTTTTTACCCTTCAAAATCCTGGCAATAATCTTTGTAGCTTTAGGTTTTGAGTAACAAAGTAGTGATACTTACCTGTAAGCTTCATCTTCAGTGGGATTACTCACATGCTTAAAAATCTTGCTGAATAAGAGCCTTAATATATGCAAAAGAACACCCTAGAAGACATAATATAACTGACTTCTTTTTAGAAAAAGGATTGTTTCCATTTGAATTTGACACAAACTTAAGCAATGTGCCACACGTTATGTTCTGAATGAAGGCATCCAGTAATTTGTGATGAAGTTTTAGGATTAAATATGAGATGATCAATCCTATTTCATTTAGCTGTAATGACAAAATTAACTACCTTCTTGTGTAGTCAAACCAAATATTATTGGATAAATTTCTCTGGCAAATTTGATATTAGGATGTCTTTACATATGATCTGAGGGCGCACTTTAATTACAGTGACTCTCTAATCAAACCACGCTGTGCACCTCATGTATTCAGTGTCCTGTGCTTCAAAATGTTTTAACTAAAGCTCGTTTGATGAACTTTAGCTAAGCACTTCCACTGCTGTTTTGAAGTGCGGGGACACTGAATACGTGACACTGAGGCAGCTGGAGTGTGCTAATTAGCATGTTCCAGCAGACTCAATCTTGTCTGCTCCAACGCGTTCTAATTAGAACCTGTCGAAGCAGGCATCAGGCACATATATAGGTGCCCTGAAAAGAAAAATTACAATGATAAAAGACTATCAGGGAACAGGATTAATACCATGGAAAAAATATTTAAGTAAAGAATTCCATTGTACTGACTCAAGCTGGAAGTCAATCTACTTTAGGGTGTTTATAGATGTGTTCGGGGGTGGGGGGGGGGCACTTTAATTACTGTAACTCCAAGAGCCATGCTAATTAAAGCACCCAGAACGTCATATGTATCAGCATCCTTGCACTGAAAATTGGTGGTGGGCTTGAACGAGCTTTAGTTTAAAGTACTCTGCCACCATTTTTCAGCATGGGGATATGGGTACATGTGACACTGGAGCGTGGTAATTCCCATGCTCCAGAAGACTCGATTCATCAAGTCTGCTCTGATGCACTATAATTGCAGAGTGTTGGAGCAGCCTCCCTGCAAGTGTATAGAAGCCCCTTGATTCCAAAAAGAAAACTGATCTATGAGGCTTGGGAAAAACCTGCTAATTTGGCCCTCATAGGATATGAGTACCTCCTGCAAAAGAAGTCTTGTTGAAGCTGGTAGGAATAATTTTTATGCTTTAGGCAGAAGGAAGCAGAAAACAGGCTCTTAGTGTGCAGTGCTGTTCTTGTCTCTAATCCTGCAAAAATGTTGCTGTTTTAGTTCAGTAACACCTAGAAATGCTGTACAAACATATAGTAACATCAATCTGGCCATGAACACTTTTTCAATCTAAATAGAGAAAGGGGGAGAGAAAAAATAAAGGCACAGAGAGATGGGGCAACTTGCCCAAGGTCACACAGCATATGCAAAGTGGAGACTGGGAGAGACCCTAAGGGGTTTTGGATACTACATCACAGGTGTGTCCACAGGGGGATACTCTCAAATATACCCCACTCACAGTAGTCATCACTGTGTTCAATAAATATAGGCAAAAATGAATGTATAGAACCAAACACACTTTAATTGAGGAGCAGTAGGCAACTTCTGCAGACCCTTTGTCTGACTCTCTTATACCAGCTTGCTTGCTAGCTGCTCCCTGAGGGACAATCTCCTATCTTCCCAACTCCCTCAGTTTCCTGTTAGGAAGCCTCTCTAAATTACAACTTTTTCACTACACCTTCTGTGGCAGAATGTTATCTCTGTCTCTCCCCAAACTCTGCTATCAGGCTGAGACAATTTGGTTACCATGGTCACTGCAGAGGGCAGACACCCCTGGCCCCACTGGCTTCAGGTAATCCTGAGTTGTAACCTGAGCTGGATACTTCCTGAGAGAGGGGGAAACCTGCTCCCTCTGCCTATGTGACTGGCCTCACACACCTGGGTGGGGGCTTAAACTCCCTAAGGAGGTCATAAGGTTTATATAAGTTAAAGATTGCCCAGGAGGAGGAGAAGCAGCCATGATGAAAACTCTCAGAGAAGCTGGACCATCTTAAACTCACTCTCTCTCTCGAAACTCATGGTCAATAAACTGCTTGCCTTTAGAGGAAATCTCCACCTATTTGTGGATGACATTTTTGGGTAAGCTACATGAGATCTAACTAGATATATAGCTTGCAATAACACAGATGCATTATCAAAGGCTACCATGTCACTGTTTGCTCTAAGGGATTTGTCTGATGTTACTCTACCCTATTCGAAACCTACTCCTTGTAACCAATAAAGTTTTTGTCTATACCTAGCATGGGAGACTTATTGGGAGAGGGTATAGATTATGCCTTGGGGTCCCCTTGGTCCCCCTGACTAAAGGAGACCACTATCTGGGCTTCAGACTGAGGAAAGCACCCCAAGTTCTTGCAGTGGGTCAAGTACCTTCAAGGACTACTAGGCTTGTGTTTCCCAGGGAGCACAGGGCCAAGATCAGTCCAGACCCTGGGTGGTGGTGGCATTACCCCCAGACTTGCAGGTGTGCTCCAGAAAGGGGGTTGGCCACATATGAGGCACCCCCAGGGAGGCACTCGGAGCCTGGAAGGTGGTCGGGCACAGTGAGCCGGGTGGCTCAACACAGGAGCACACCCTACTGGCCTTCTACACCTTCCACTCTTTCTCAAATGCATCAGACCCACAAATGCAACCATGAAGTTGCTCAGGGGGAGGGGAGCATCCTCCAGGGCCATTCGCAAGTACATGCCACAGAAAGGTGCTCCTGGAGCAGTTTCACTGGCTTGCTTCTTATTTTTGTGTGCTGATACAGAAAGAGTGGATTGGGTATGCTTAATACCTCTCCTCATACATGAAGGGAGCATGGTGTAGACAGTCCCTAAGTCTTCTAAGTTATGATCCAGCACACTGTCCAGGGTTCCACAGTGGCTCCAAAAACTCACTGAAATTAATGAGTTGAGAGCTCTCAACTCACTGCAGTAGCAAAGGCACTTAGTAATTTATAGAACTATTTCTAAGCTAGGCAACATAACCAGAGCATAAATCCTGGAAGAGGTTCATTTCAATGATTGGGAATATTTCAAGGAAGAAAAAATGGTTTCTCTATTTTACTCATAATTGCATGTGCTGTCCACTTCTACTGTAAAGCAACTGAGTTAAAGAGAGATTGTTAAAAATAGCATCTTTCAGGTTTGCTTCTCATGTCAAGTCAAGCTGGTGGACCATGAGCATGGTGTTCATCAGCTTTTCTAAGACTGCCAAGTGGCTTGTTCAGCAGAGTTCAGATCTCCAGCAAACAGCTCACTACAGTTCTAGTACTGCTAATGCAAAATACATTAGCTTTTACATTGTAGCAGTAAGAGTGATGGACCCAATGGTGCTGAGGGTTTTAAATATTCATGCATTCATGTAAATATTAAATATGAAAAACAGTAAAGCAATTAGCTTTTTCAAGACATCAGTGAACAACGGAAGAAGAACAAAAGCCAATTCAAAAGAAATAAATTGAGTGAAAGATGACTGACAAGACATTTAAAATGAGAGGATAACTAACTTGAAAAACTAGAAGTAGAGGGTCAAAAGTAGACAGGATTTTTCTCAGAAAGCACTATTCTGATTACATGGAAATGTGTTGCAAAGGGTTTTATATCTTTCTTAACTTTCAATAAAATTTTTTTGAAATATTTTGTTTCAATTGTCCTTTCCATTTAAATATTTTGATATATTGTATAATAAAGAATACAGTAAAGAAGTAAAAAGAAGCAAAGATGATAATTCAGTCATTTCAATACTTCAATCTTTTTTTCCAGAAACAGTTTTCTTCGCAATTTTGCCTTTTCATTCCTGTGTGTGATAAATGACATTTCAAAATTTGGGATTTCTCAATGAACAGAAGTTTTAAATCTAACATCCCAGGCAACACAATCAAAATAATAATATGAAACAAACAAAGACACAAAGTCAAGAAATCCATGCTCGGAACAAAATGATGGTGTTTACATTAATATAAAAATATATTAAAAGGGGCATCTTATTGATTCAGGAAGTACAGATACCTACCAGTATTAGTTGACAAAAGAAATGTAATAGGATAACCAGTGCATATTTAAAACACAGTATGGAATGCAGTAAAGGCCATGGTTTTGAATCTTTGTTTTCTATATACCTTATGAACTCATTCAAAGGGAGTATAGTGTGGGTGCAATGATAACTTCCTGATTTTGTCAAGTTGGGGCCTTTTTTCCATCTTGTACACCTATACATTTCCCAGAGCCTGATGAAGGGATTTTGATCCCGAAAGCTTGCAGAAAAGGACAATTTTCTTGTGATTTCCCAGTTGTTCTAATAAAAGGTATCATTTTGGAACCAAGAGTTCTAGTTTTTTTGTATGTCTGTTGTACAAGAGGCATTCCAGTCAGTTTCTAAGTAAAGAGTAACACATAGTGCTAAGAAAAAAAACAAGTGATGATAGAACTTATCCATGGCCCTGCAGGATAGCTGCAGCTATGAGAGAATGCTAGATTTTTATTTATTTATTTTTGGCTAATACTGTTCACATTCATTAGTGCACTGTAGTTCCTGCACATTAAGTTTAGTACTTAAATAATCAAGTGCTAAATCAATGCATAGTAACCAGTGTTACTGTGCAATAGAGCTGGCACGTGCCTTTTTAGTGATGCTGCTACACAGTAGCCTAATAATACTGCACAGTAGCATATTAGCACTGTTTATAGACATGCCCATTAATAATAAAACAAAAACCCACAGCAACACTATTTATTACAGTGATGCAAGTTAGAAAGAACATAGCTCTTTTCTCATAAGCCTAGCAATAACTGTCAAAATAATACTTTAAAAAATGATCTCCTATGCCTAAACACCTCTTCATATCTCAAAAGTAAGGTATAAATGTGAATACCTCTGGTTAATTACTTAAAATAGGTCTTACAGTGGGAACATAATCTTGAAAGCCCTTATAGTTTACCTGTGAAATTTAGTACTCTCCCTCCCCTCATGGAAATTTAAAATGCACAAAGGTTATGGCAGCTAAACAAAAAATAATAGTACTGGCTATATGAACACCAATAAATGGGAGACCTCTAGAAACAGATAATCAATTTACTTGAATGTTAGTTTCAATGTCCTGTCCCTGACAGGAAAGTAACTAAAGCAGTTCAAAGTAAATGTGACTTAAATAGAGACACGTCTCCTCCAGCCCAGTACAGAGAGCACTGATCTCATCCCAGATCTTTTTGTATTAACTTGTGATCTTACCAGGGGCCAGAGGTAGGAGAGGGAAAAAAGGGTTATTAACAGCATTTCTATGAGTCATAGATCTTTTTATGGATTTCTAGACAAGTGGGGACAATTAGCTTGACTTGGATAGACCCTTTACTAGCAATGAAATGGTTGGGTTGAAGGCTAATTGTGTTTTGCATCTGCCACCTAATAAAATTTCATATCCCTCAGGGTTTTCATATGACCAAGATTCATCACTTCTCATCATTTTAAAATCAAAATCCCTGGAAGCCCATGCAAGAGCTAACAATGTGACCTGAGCTCATCTGATAAATCCCTTAAGGAATAAGGAGGGCATTTTGTTTTAGTCAATCAATTTAAAACCAGGCTTACATTTTAAAGAGCAAAGGGGTAGTATTTAGACTTAGCTGGTTTTATTAGGGAAGCCACCTTGAGCATTTCAGAAATTTTCTATGATTGTTATAATCAGGGGGACAAAAATTAGGTCAAGGGGAAATTGAATAAGATAATAGAATATTCAGTGAAATCTTATGGGATAAGCTTCATAGTAATAATTTGGCTCCATTATAAGACTTCTTACTAGTATGTTTGCTTCAAAGCTATATATTTAGCATTAAATAATTATTTTACTCTCTAGTGTAGGCTTTGAACTGCTGGGTGAGTGCATTATATTTTATTTAAACACAAAACTTTAGTGAAGGCAGAGGGTCAGATCCTGGTGTATATGCTCTTCCCCTTCCTCTTACAGAGTCCATCTGGCTATCCACACACTGTCCCTCACACCAATGTGGTTGGCAAGAAGTAAAGCAAATTGATATAGCCCTGGTTATGCTGCTTTTGAGGAAACTGAGGATTTCAGTCTAACAGAGGTAATAAATAGTGCTCAATTGTTCCTCACAGCAGTCTTTGTGGCTAGTTTATGTTTATTTTATGGCAGAAAGGTTAAGGGGTTAAAGATGATTGCAAAGGAGTATGTGATGGGTCTGTGTGACCTTTCCAACTCCCTGTTGGAGGAGTTGGCTACCTGATACTCCTACACTCCTACATAGGGAATCAGAAAAAAACACATTTGAGCCAACCCAGACCAGAATGAGACTACCCAGGGGACTAACTGGATTGCTAGGAGGTTCTGATCAAAAAGGTACCAACAGACCAGTTTAAAAGTCTTATCTTCTTCCTTCTTTACTGGATGAAACTTGGCAGAAATGGAGCTCCTTTGTCTGAATCTAGAAACCCTAAGTGAGACCCAGGCCTTCATAAAAAATCCTAGACAAAGCAGGTACCATTTTTGTGTCTCTGTTACCTGAAATATACTGAGATCCGTGTTTCTAAGTTTATTTAGAACCATTTAAAGACCAATGTCTTGCTCAACACTTGAGTCCTTATGCACCAGCAGCCTGCCACAGAGGAAGAATAGCTTTGTATCATTTTATTTCCCTGATGTAAAAAGAAAATGAAAACATTTTAGTTAAAACATGCATGTAGATACATACCCCCACCTCTCTGAAGAGATGACTGGCTCTGTGGATATGGAAAGAGCAGGGGACATGATATACATTGAATTTAGCAAGTCTTTTGATATGATCTCCCACAGCATTCCCACAAGAAAGTTAAGGAAATACAGGAAGTACAGGTTGGATGAATGGACTGGAAGGTAGATAGAAAACTGTCTGGATCATCAGACTCAAAGGGTGGCAATCAATGTCTTGCTGACTAGTTGGTAGCTGTTATCAAGTGCCCCAGGGGTAAGTCCTGGGGTCAGTCTTGTTCAATATCTTCATCAACATCCTAGAAGATTGGATGGAATGCACCTTCAGCAAGTCTGTGGATGACACCAAGCTGAGAAGATACACTTCAGGGTACAGCTAGGATTCAGAGAGACCTAGAGAAATTGGATGATTGGACCAAAAGAAATCTCATGAGGTTCAATGAGGACAAGTGCAACATCTCACACTTAGGACAGAACAGTCCCATGCACAGGTACAGGCCGGGGACTGGCTGGCTAAGCAGCAGCTCTACAGAAAAGGACCTGGGGGTTACAGTGGACAAAAAGCTGAATATGAGCCAACAATGTGCCTTTGTTGTGAAGAAGGCTAACAGCATACTGGGCTACATTAGTAGGAGCATTGCCAGCAGATCGAGGGAAGTGATTCTTCCCCTCTATTCACACTGCTGAGGCCACATCTGGAACACTGTGTCCAGGTTTGGGCCTCCCGTTATAGAAAGGATGTGGACAAATTGGAGACAGTCCAGGAGAAAGCAACAAAAATGATTTGAGGGCTGTGGAACATGATTTATGAGAACAAGCTGAGGAAACTAGGCTTATTTAGTGTGGAGAATAGAAGACTGAGGAGAGATTTGACAGCAGCCTTACCTGAAGGGAAGTTCCAAAGGAGATGGAGCCAGACTGTTCTCAGTGGTGGCAGATGACAGAAAAAGGAGCAATGGTTTCAAGTTCCGGGAAGGAAAGCTGAGCTTTGATATTAGGAAAAACATTCTCACTAGGAGGGTAGTAAAGTACTGGAACAAGTTACCCAGAGAGGTTGTGGAATCTCCATCCTTGGAGGTTTTTCAGAGCCAACTAGACAAAACCTTGCCTGGGATAATCTAGTTAGGGATGGTCCTTTCTTGAGCAGGAGGTTGGATCAGCTGACCTCATGAGGGCCCTTCCAACTTTATTATTCTCTGATTCTCTGATTCTAAAGAGATCTTGGAGTCATTGTGGACTGTTCACTAAAAACATCAGCTCAGTGCTCAGCAGCCATCCAAAGCGCAAACCAAATGTTAGGACTTACCAAGAAGAGAAATATAAACAAAAATGAAAATATCATTTTGCCCCTTTATAAGTCCATGATGTGTCCACATCTTGAATACTGTGTCCAGATCTGATCCCCACACTTCAAAAAGATTACAGAAGAGCTAAAGAATGTACAGAGAAGGGCAACAAGGATGATTAGAAGTATGGAAGACTTCCATATGAGGAGAGGCTAAAGAGGCTGGGCCTATTTAGTTTAGAAAAGAGGCAACGAGAAGGGAACACAGTAAGGATTTACAAAAAACTAAATGGCAAAGAGAAAGTAAATAGGAATGTATTGTTTACTCTCTCTGCCAAGACAAGAACTAGGGGTCACAAAATGGAGCTGGTAGGTAGTAAGTTTAAAACTAACAAAAGCAAGTTCTTTTTCACAAAGCATGTAATTAAAGTGTAAAACTCATTGCCACCACATTGTGGAAGCTGATAGTTCTTTAGTTAGATTAAAAAATGGATTGGAAAAATGCTTGGAGGAAAGGGGCATCAGTAGCTATTGAGCATGGGAGTTAGGGATACAGTCTCTGAATTAGCACTTCCTGATCCTTAAATGCTGGAGGCTGAAAGTGAAAGAGGAACAGTGGAAAAACCCCTGGTCATACCCAATTCACTCTCCCTTTCACCATTCACTCATTGCCACTGTGTGACACAGGATACTGCATTCATACACATACCGCCTGACCCAGTAAATGGCAAGACTTATGTTCTTATGTTCTTCAGCTTTTAGAGATCTGATTTCAAGCTTCACTCTTCAACCGTGAGAATTATAAACATTTTTGTAACAAAAGTCAAGTTTTTCTCTAATGATCACATACATCCAAGAGCTGACATTATGAAAAAATACCAAATATTACAAGACTTGTCAAAGTTGACAACACTGTTTTTAAGGCTAATATTCTGTGTTGCTTTTGGGAAACAGGAAACATGACACTTTAAACATCTCTTTTATGGAGACTCTTTTCAGATTAGAATTTCATACTAAACAGCCCATACAGAAAAAAAATAGGGTTACAGTAAGCCAAAAATAGTTTCATAGTTTCATAGTAGTTAGGGTCAGGAGGGACCTGAACAGATGATCTAGCCTGACCCCCTGCCACAGGCAGGAACGAATGCTGGGTTCACAAGACCCCAGACAGGTGATCGTCCAACCTCCTCTTGAATTTGCCCAAGGGATGGGCGAGGACCACTTCCCTGGGATGTTGGTTCCAGATTTTGGCCACCCTAACTATAAAATATTTCCTTCTGATCTCCAACCTAAACCTGTTCTTCATCAGCTTATGACCATTGTTCCTCATCACCCCAGGTGGTGCTGGGGAGAAAAGAGCTCTGCCTATTTGCTGTTGATCCCCCTGATGACCTGTGAGGCAGCCACCAGGTCCCCCCTCAGCCTCCTCTTGCTGAGGCTAAACAGGTTCAGGTCCTTCCGTCTCTCCTCATAGGGCCTGTCCTGCTGCCCTCTCACCAAGCGGGTGGCCCTCCTCTGAACCCTCTCCAGGCTGGCCACATCCCTTTTGAAGTGCGGTGCCCAGTACTGGACGCAGTACTCCAACTGCGGCCTGACCAAAGTCGCATAGAGGGGGAGTATCACCTCTCTGGACCGGCTTGAGATGCACCCTTGGATGCATGACAAAGTATGGCTGGCCTTGCTGGCTGCGGTCTGGCATTGGTGGCTCATGTTCATCTTGGAGTCAATAATGACTCTGAGATCCCTTTCCGCCTCTGTGCTTGTAAGAAGGGAACTCCCCAGCCTGTATGTGCGCTGTGGATTCCTTGGGGTTACAGTGAACCAACATATGTTGAGTTATCAAGGTTACAGTGAACCAACATATGTTGAGTTATCAAGGAAACAGCAAATAGCATACCTCAGCTTAGTTAACAACAAGTATGTATTTAGTCAAGTATAATTTTTCTACAGAAAATCACTCCCTTCCTAACTTATGTTTCCTTTCCTCCAAAAGAACTGTGTTCTTGAGCTGGTATGAAATTATTTTTGTTTTTTGTCAAGATGATCAGTGACAGGAGGGTGAGAAAGGGCAGGTACAGCCCCTGTCACCATCTGGCTGCTTCTCCTGTCACCACTATTGTGGCCCAAGCTCCTTGGTTGTGGCCTCATGCTGGAACTGCTGCATGTCCTATACTCAAGCTAGAACTGCCACTACCACTGTGTGCCCCAGGCTGGAAATACCCTAGGTTGGATCCAGCCCACCAGGGAGTGCTGTGGTCCAGGTCCAACCTGGGACACAAAGTGAGTTTAACACCACTACCCTAATATACAGGACAAGCCCAGCAATCCAAATGTTCACATACTGGTTGCATATTGTATTAAGTTGTATTTGCCAAAGAGAGAAACCAACCCGGAAAAGAGGCATAATTAACATTCTAAATAGTCCTATAAAAAGACTGATAAAAACCCATTCTACAGTTTACCTCCTATAAAAGGTTTGCTGTTAAGCTTAACTGATTGTATCAACTGAGCTTTCTGCTGTTATTAATTGTGATTTATTTCTGAAGATTTATTGTATTTGATTTTTTTATGCTTTTTTTCTTTTTTAGACTTTTGGACGGTGATTTCAATTGTGCTCACTACATGCAGACTGTTTAACTGACTTTGTTGCATAGTTATCAAAGAGAACTCCTCAGGTTATATTTATTTTCTATGTATGATATTGTCATTTACATTTTTGCGTTACTGCTTAGTACATCCATATTATTTAAAAGATATGTAGATTAGGTCATATATTTGATTCCGGATTCAGATAGACAAACTGGGTCAGCTAGCATTTTGCTTCAGTGCATTATACTTTATTTTAGTTTTTTGGATTCATAAATAGGTAGAAATTAGAAAGACAAAAGGTAAATTCCTATTTATATTTTCACTTACATCCTGTCACACTTTTAGTTTCTCTCATTCCTGTTTTCCTGATCTCCAACTATTTCATTTTTCACAGGCAGCCTCTTTTTTACCTTGTAGTCTATCACTGTAATATCTGCATTTGGCCTTTTCCCCCCAAGTTTTCTTCCCCCTCCCTTTTCTGCTTTACCTTTTACCTTTCTAATTTCTACCTATTTACATTCTCACTGACGTCCTGCCACACTTTTTCTTCTCTCATTCCTTGCAGTCTCAGAACAGCAGAGACTCCCTATGCCTGAAGAAGGGTGACTGCGACTGAAAGCTTGCCAAGAACTTTTTTTCCAGATACTCAGTTGGTCTAATAAAAGATAGCACATCTACTCAAAGAACTTTGCCTGCAGATAGTACTGGATATTTATTGTTACAGTACTTACCTATGTTAACCATTCTAAAATAAGGACTGGAATATGTACCTATATAGTAGTATAGGTACTAGTATAAATATAGTATAAGGAATAGTATAAAGGAATAGTATAAATAATAATATGATAGTGTGGTAAGCACTGCCTTCTCTTAATACTCCTGTATGTGAAAATAGCACCTATAAAACATCATAATACATAGTTCTGGCATTAGCTAATAAATGCTGCTCTGACATAAGAATTGTCATATAATTATCACACCATCTGAGATGGGTTTCAACCAACACCTGGATGTAAATATCCTGGACTTCTGAATTCAATGGGGGTGTGTGTGTGTGTGTGTGTGTGTGTGTGTGTGTGTGTGTGTGTGTGTGCGCGCTTCTTTTTTAGCTTATTTGTTTGTTCTGTTTACTCTGTAAAACCTATTCTAATTTTTTGCTGGTATAATTTGAATCCACAATTAGTTGCCCCTGTAACTAACTGCCTACAGAAATGACAACATTTGGAAGTTTGTGGTAATTATGAGTGCATTGACAAATCAGGAAGTTAGAAGTTTCAATGTGTTAGTGTTTTTGCTTGTTATTAAATATGAATGCAAAGCTGCCAATATATTTAAAAAAAAGACTGGCTTTAAATATCTGGCCCTATGTTTAATAACTGCATTGAACGTTGAGTTCACTCCCACTCATTTAAAATAGTTGAGAATCTTACTGCTAACTTCAGCATGCGTGATTTGGCCAATAAATGCATAGTGACTTGTCTGGCAGCTTTTTCATTCTGACTGTTTTAAATATGAGGGCACCCTTATCCTCACAGACCATGGTGTAATATGGCGTATTAAGTTATATTTTAAAAGTTGTTTTTTATTGCAAAAGCATGAACGGGCAAGAATGGTTACAAAGCAAAGGATTGTTCTGTAAGTAGAGAACATAAACAATGACTCTCTATCAACCCAGAAAAATGCCAAGGGATTGTAGTGCCATTTTAAATAAATTATAAGGCCAAGCAATTGTAAGATCTTATCTCCCTGGCTTTGCTAGCAATATCCTTTTGTTGTAGGAAAAAACACATCTTCTCAGAAAACTGGTTAAATAGTTAAGGACTTTTATGTCCTCATAAATTCAGTAAGAAAACCCAGCATTTTAGAAAATGTGGCTTGACAGACATTAGTGACACTCTTGTAATCAGTATCATCAGTGAAGCCTGTGTTATAAACCCTGCTGTGTTTTGGGGTTGGTGGCATGTCATAATTGTTTTCTTGTGTTTTCTTGTATTGATATAGCATGTGTGGTCTCACTGGAAATCCCTTGTAAGCTGTTGATACTGTATGGATTATATTCACTTGGCTATGTATAGCTTTATAGCTTTGGATACAACTTAGGCAGGGAACTCAGAGTGCTGGTAGAACTGCTGATTATCCTTGCCATTGTGTTCTAGGGCCAGGATAATTGCTACTCATGATAGCAGAGGGAAGGGACCACTGGTGAGATGGGCACCTCTGGGCATTGTCTGCCTATGACGGGGATAATCGACTCTACAAAGGCATTTGGGAATAATAGCCCATCAAGCCAGTGGGACCCCAGGTACTCCAGGCACACCAGACCTTTCTAGTGACTCATAAGCACTAGAATGATGCTAACTGTGGGGTGGGGGTTGAATTGCAGGCTTTTTACAGCATAGCTAGGCTAGAATATTTCTCTTTGAATCTCAGGCTTTTGGGGATTCACTGACCCCACTTACCAGGACTGGTAGAATCAGCAAGAAGGCTGATTTCAGAGCTCTATCAAGGACTCACATGGGAGCCTAGGGGTAGCCAGAGGATAGCATAAGAATCTGTATTTATTTTCTGGCTCTAAACCTATGGTCTGTTTTGGTTGCATATTTCTTTCATCCTGTGTAATAAATCCTTTTGCTATTTGTTTCCTTATATGTTGCCTGTGGGAGGAGTGACTTCAGAGCAGGTGATATTCCAGGAAGACCCTCTCCATGGAGATGGCACCCTATAATTACTTGCATAATCCATAAGTGGGGGCTACTCAGTACTGGCAGAGATCCCTCATAGCAGCTGCAGAGTCTGGCATAAGAGCAGAGGAATTGAGGTGCTGGAATAGGAAGCTATCTTGAGGCAACCTCAGTCTGTTCCTTTGGGTGAGTAGTAGCACAGCGGGGGAGGAACTTGAGGCTCTGGGGGTCCCCTGGGGATGGGTTTGAGACAGTCTGTTTAGCAATAGCCAAATTGTTGCTTTAGGAAAGATAATGAGCTTAGTATGCCTTGCCAACCTTGTCAGAGTGTCCTGTTCATAGAAGGCAGGCATCCAACATAAGGATAGCTTTTGGCATATTTTTGTTTGCAGTGGAAACATAGGTAAATTTAATGCAGGTGACAAACCCATAAAAGTGTACAATTCAGTACTGACACAGTTAAAAACATATACAAGCACAATATATACGTGTTATGATTAAAGCTGCAAACAACAGATACTGAATTTCAATCCTTATTTTCAAGGAAAAGTTGGCAAACTCAACAGAAGCCATGCATCCAAGTCCTTCCCTCCACCAGCTTCAACCTCAAATCCTAGAGTCAATACACACACATTCATAGGATGCAGGTACAAAATAACATACCAGACAAAATTTATCTTCAACTGACCTATGATATTCTGTACATCAACTATTATTTTTACAGTCAGACTGTATTTCTTAGGAATGCCTGTCAAATGCACATATACCTAAAACAGTACAGGGAAAAGACTATTTTATTCCAAATCTGAATTCATTTTTGTGTGGTAAAGGAAAAAAATATAGCTGTTGTTCAGTTATTTAATGTGTTATTACAGCATTATATCACACAGCATGTTTGTTATTACAGAAAGTGACTTTTCTGTTTAAAAATTGAGTCATAAAAAGCTGTACATCAATTGTTATCATTTACTGTTTCCTGTGGCACATTACTTTTCATAAGTTTTCATTAGTTATATATTCCCTTGTGCTGCAGCCACAAGTCTGCTTGCCAAAATTCAGGAAGGAGGAAAAAAAGAGGGAAAGACATCCTTCCTGCAGTTAAGAAAATAGTTCATCTTCCTATACTGTGTAAAAACTTTTAAAAAGTCTTCAAAAAGGCAAACAAGGAGATGCAGGGGAATACTGTTCATTGTAAAGTGTATTTAATAAATCAAAGGTGTTGACTTGATATCAGTAAAGTGAATCTAAACTAAAGCTATCACATAAATGTGAATTGTTTTCATATATTTTTGTGTGCCTATGAACTCAGTCATAGACCAGGAACCTGCTGTGCTGGTATCGCAATTCAGGTGCTATGATTGCTTTCGACTTAAACTCTGCTGTTGTTAAAACTGCTGTTGAAACACACCTAAACTCAACCTAAGTCCCTGTAACTTGCTGTGCCTGTCTTGAGCTCCCTGCTTAGGTTTTTGTAATCACCCAGAACTAACAGCAGCCTTGCAGACCAACAGTTTGACCACTGGCACCAGTTATGAAGACCACTGATGGTTCTCATCTGCCACGTCTTTAATGGAACTCCAATCTTGGGAGAATGATGTTAGACCCTGGATCAGTGGAATCTTGGTAGGTCTAATCATTAGTGCAAGAACATTGGAGCTCTGCCTCCCCTACACCCCACCTAGCACAAACCCATTGTCACTCTGATGTTGCACAGAAGTAATTTCACCTTAGTTTAGTTCAGTCCCACTCTTGGCTTGGTTCACCTGGATCAAATTCCAGTCTATACTTGGCCCCTTTTAGCCTCATCCAAAAGGATGCAAGAGGGTTGTCAACTGCCTCCTGTCCTTCATTCGTGGTTCTATACCAGACGTCTCTCTCTTCTTGTCCTACAGATCCAACACTGCCTCGGCTCCACTCTCCAAAGCCGGACCTCCACGTCACTCTTCCAGGTAGGCCATCTAATGCCTCTCAGTCAGCTTGTAGGGACAGCTCCTTGGTTGGAGGCTGCCACCAATTGCCCCTCCCAGGGCTTGTAGCTTGACCGCAGCCTTTCTTTGGCTGCTGGGAACCCACTTCCGGTTCCCCTTTGGGCAGTCTTGTGGGGTTTTTGGCTTCATCTCAGTGTTCCTGCCAGCGAATCAGCATTGGAACATGATTACAAAGCACATCTACACTGGCAGCAGTTTTTTTTTTCCCCCTCGGGCACCCTTGCCCTTGCCAGTTGTGGCTCAGTATACAGTGGCACCTCCGGTAAGTCTTGCGGCATGGCAGTCTCACCGTTGCTGCCATGTTTCTGTGGCTCGGCAATCTTACTGGCCCTGCCACAGTCCCTTAAGAGACTTCCCCAGCTAAATACACAAAAAAACTTGCCTATACTTCTTGTGATTGGTAAATCCAGTTTTGCATTGGAAAAATGGCACAGATTTGCCAAAAATAAAGAGAGAATCTAGTACTTTATCTTTTATAGTTAACAAATCCTCCTAAAATACACCAGTTGCTAAGATTTTACCACTTCCAAATGTTTTCCAAACATATGTCCAGAAATTCTATGCTATTTTCACAAATGTGAAAATCTTATACATTCATAATTTCCCCTTCCCCCCATTTGCTTTCAGGTCTCTATTAAATAACTCTTGTTTGAATTTCTCCTTTAAAGCAAATTTTCAATAATTCAAGTGGAAAATTTCTGTGGAATATATGCGAAAAACACATTATTTCCGTGGCTCAGTAGCTTAAAAGAGCTTGAATCCTACTTTGAACTGAGATCACATAAGGCAAATTTTACTCAAAACAAATATGTCCAAGAAAGTCATGAGAAACAAAGAAAAACTAGGACAGAAGATGGGACCTCTTTGCACATCATTTTTTTTTAGCAGCAGCTAATAGAGATAGGAAAATCCTAGCTCTATTTAAGTCAATGGCCAAAATTCAACTGACTCGATGAGCAGAGGATTTCATCCATGGAGCTTTATGTTTGTTTATATTGCTATATAAATATTAACTAGTTAATTGTCTCCATACTAGTGGAAGTGAACAAAATAGATTTTACTGCCACTATGTACATAGGAAAAATATAAAGTGCCTTTCCCAAGACCACACTACCAGTCAGAGGAAGAGCTGAGATTTGAATGAAGTTGGGGCTCCTTCCTATACGTATGCTTTGTACATGGGATGGTGCTGTTGGCAGGCTTAATCATGGACAAAGCATGTAGGATGTAATCTAGACATGGTGCCAAAACTTAATAAATACTTTATCCTGATGAAAACTGATGCAATGTTATCATGGACTTAAAGGCACAATGGCTAATGGGATTGAAGGTATTGGCATGGACAATGACACACCCATGGTATAGTGAAAACTCAATTTAATGCACTTGAATTAGTGGGGAATGAATAATCTTCATTCCAGAATACTAAAATATTTACTTTGTTAAATTTTTTGGTCAATTTGGAATTGGTCCTGGATGACCTAAGAATAGCAAATATATCCACATTGCTTAGAGGGTTGGGAGAGGCAGCTATGTAAACAATTCCAGTGCCTTTAGTCTCATCTCTGTGGTATACAAAACTTTACGACCAGTTTTGAAGGAAAGAATATATGATGCTGTAGAGATAAATGGAACATGAAGCAAAATGCAATATGGACTTAGCCAAAGTAGATTGCGATATAATAACCTTCTTTTTAAAAAATAAATGGGATAAAATAACTGACTTTCCTACATGAAGAAAATTTAATATATTTAATATCTCTGGACATCAATAAAAATATCCAGTATAGGGTCACAGGAAATTTTAAGTCAAACCAGAAAAGATAAAAAATTGTGCTAGCTACATGGTAGCTACATGGATACATAGTTGGTGGTCACCAACCAGTCAATTGGGGAGCCCCACCCTAGACTGAATCTCAGTCTAGGGTGGGGCTAACCTGGGCAGGTCATCCGGGCACGTGGTAGGGATCCTGCCACTTCACATACCTCAGCAGAGGCCCGCGGGACACACGCCCCTCGATCTGTGCATGGAATGAGGCAGCTGCCACTGACTACTGGGCTTTGCACCCCGAGCCCTGCTGCAGCTTGGGGTGCAAAGCCCTGGGCACAAAGCGCAGTGGCAGCTGCCTTGCCCCATGCACAAATCAGGGGGACACGTGCCCTCCAGGCCTCCACTGTGGTGCATGCAGCAGTGGGAGCCCCCACGCACCTGGATGAGCTACCTGGGCTCTGACCCTCCCATGGCCCAGCCCGGCTGAGGTCCCACTCACCCCTGCCCCAGCCTCACTCCCTACCTCACTGCAGGGGCCTCAATTTGCCCCTCCCCCACAGACTGACTTGCTGGGTGGTCGGGGGCAGGGGGCAGTAGATCCTGGATTTTCTTTTACTTCACAAAGTTATTGTCACCTTTAAAAGGTTGGAGACTGCTGATCTAGAACATGCAGTTAGTCATGCAGCCTACATCAGCCCAGGGTACAGGTATGGTAGGACAGGAAGAGAGGTTAGACTGCATGCATGGTAACTTCTTTGGTACAGAGCTGCAAGGTGGGAAGACATTTTTAGGCAATGGCTTTAGTATGTGGTATACAATTGCTGGGGTGAGAAAAAGTCAAAGGCGTTGAAAGCCTTTGTCAGTTAATGGTGCGTATGGGAGAGTTTCAGTCTATTCCCTCAGTCCCCACAGTAATCCAGCATAGGAGTTTAAACCAGACTATCCCTACTCCACAATAATGCCCTGTTTGGGCATTCTTCCTTTTAAGTAAGGGGAGGGATTAGCTTTGAAAATTGTGTAAGTTATGTTTATTATGGTCTTCAAAGTGAGCAAACTACCTTGCACAAAGACACCCATAGTGCTTTATAACCTATCTTACTGAACACTCATTTCACTCTGTTGACAAGCCCTGAAAGTGGTTGGCCTATTTAGCCTGGCAAAATGTAGAGTGAAAGAAGGAATGAAATTGCTCTCTGTTAGTACTAGGAAGGAAGGGGACTATTTAAACTCAGATGCTGCGGTCACAAGAACTTATGGGTATCAGCTAGCTCTGAATAGACTTAGGCTGGAAAACAGAAGAAGGTTATTAACCATCAGAGAAATGAAGTTCTTAAACAGCTTTCCAAAAGGAGCAGTGGGGGAAAGAAACCTGATTTTAAGATAGAGCTTAATAAGTGTATGAACACGATTGTATGGCATGGCTGTCTGCAGCATCAAAGGAATGAACTCTCTGCCACAGGGGCTGGGACAGAAGTTACACATATACCAGCTGAAGTATTCAGAAACTGGTTTAAACTTGTAAGAGAATAGAAGTTCAGTACACATAAACCAGTTCAAATGGCTGAAACTGGTTTAAGATAAACCTGGTTGAATGCAGTATCAGACTTAACTGATTTGGGTGGAGCTGGCTTATGAAACTTCTGTCCTAAACCTCTTCCTGGTTGAAGTTAAGTAACATTCCCCTATCACCCAGCATGCTTTGTAGACCTGGGCTCCAGAGATCAGGGCTGGCTCCACCCATCTGCTCCCTAACTGAAGCACTGAGGGCTGGGTGACAAGGGGACAGGGGTAGGAAACCCAGCTGGGGATGCAGCCTGGTCTGTGGGAGGTGTAGGGGGCAAACACTGGCAAACACCATCTGGGGTCTAGGGCAAGGGAGCGGGGTTAAACATCTCTTCCCCCACTCAAACTTACTGCTGGCTGTGACTGTGAACTACTAATCCCAGAGGCACCTGGAAGCAGGAAAAGGAAGGAATGAGCAACCCTGCAGAGTCTTGTTGCTGTGACTTCAGACTGCAAATCCCTGAGACCTCTGGGGAAGCAGGAAGAGGAAGCGAATACACAGCCAATGTTAACTATATGGCAGAGAGCTGTGCTTTAGTGCCCCCCCAGCTTCTGTCCTGAGCCACTGCAGGCATGTGGCTGCATTTCCTGAATCAAAGGTAAATGTCTGTCCACTTCTGTTTGAATTTAATCTTTGCAAGTTAGACTATTCTGCAAAGACTGAATCAGGCTTTTTGACTGTCTGTACTTAGCCAAGAAGTCTCTTCCACTCGTACTTCCTGCATCCCTATACGGATGTGCCACTTCTGCCAATAATATATTTATTAGCCAAACTGATTAATTTGGTCTGGGAAATGTGTCCAACAAAGTATTTTGCTAATTACAAAGGCTGCACTTGTTCATTTCCAACAGTTCATGCAGGTTAGGTGATTTCTTTTTTATGCAAAAATAGAATGTTGCTGATTTCAAATGCTTTGCGACACTTCTCCTTTCTCTGTATAGTTTTTATTGACTCTTTTTCTTGGTAATTTCACTACTTTATGCCTTTGAAAGCAGTGGATGAATATTCAAATCACAGTTGAATACATTTAGACAATAACAGATGTATTCCTTTGAGATCAAATTATTCTGAATGAACAAATTGTCCTGTTTATCTATATTAAGCATTTATTATGACTTTGTTTTTTCTCATCCTTTCTAATATGGAAAAAAAAAGCTTCTTATTGTTTCAAAAATGATTTTTCATGGATTGCATATGTTCAGTGCCAAGATGCTTATCACACGTGCTTGATTGCATCTTAGGCTGAGAAACTGCCCTGATCTCAACTGTCAGTAGCCAATCTTTAGAGCAGCTTTCTGAGTCCATCTTTAGGCTGAAATCCTAGCTTTATTAAAGCTGCTGGGAGCCTTCCTGTTTACTTGAGTAGGGACAAGAATTGATACCAGGGGCAGGAAAGTATAGCCCATGGGCTAGATCCGGCCAGAAGTGGAGTCCATTTCCCAGCAGCCCCAGGCCTCCAATGGCTGGGGCCCATGGAGACCCCAGCTGCAGCTGTGCTATGATAGTGCAAGGCTGGGGTTGCCATGGAGACTGGCCCCAGCCACACTGCTGCAAGATCCCATCAGCTCTGGAGCAGCCCTCTGCCCTGCTGCCAGAGGCAGCTTGGGCCAGGGCCAGGGCCAGAGTGGATCATGGCTCTGCCCCAGCTCAGGACCAGGTGTCTTCACTGCAAGGAGCCAAAGCAGAGCTTCAGTCTTCAGCCGGTACGCTCTGGACAGGGGTACGCAGGCAGTGGATTGTGGCTCTGCTGCAAGATCCAAGTGGCTCTGGAGTAGCCCCTGCCATGCACCCTGCCAGCGCGGTTGGGGCTGGTCTCCATGGCAACCCCAGCCTCCTGCTATCACAGAGCAGCTGTGACTTGGGCCTCCATGGAGACTAGCCCCAGCTATGCGGGCAGGAGCTGCTGGGAAATGGAGTCTGGCTGCTGGCTGGATCCACCATTTTGCTCACCCCTGATCGATCCCTATGTTAGGCAGAAGCTAGGGCAGGGGACACTTTAGAGACTAACTGGTTCAGAGAGGCATGAGCTTTCCTAGGCAACAACCTACATCATCAAATGCTATTAATAGACTTGCCGAAAGGTGTTAGTATTTTTTAGAAATGGTGATGTGAAGGAGAGCTGTACGCAGGCAAGGTTCTTTGGGTAGATGTTATATCTTTTATTACACAAACTAAATAGTTGGAAAAAGGTTTTTTGAAAGCTTTCATGCACAAACACCCTTCTTCAGGCATTGGGTGACTCTGCTGCTGTTCTGAGATCTCCAAGGTAGAAAAGAACATTTTTAGAAATGGTGATGTGATGGAGGGTTATATAGTACTTGGATAGCATGTCACATGTTATTATATGACTGCTTTTGTATATGCAGTTACTGTTGTCATGTGTGCATATCAGATACTAGCAAACACATGGCAAGTTAGATGCGTCTATGTATCTGAGTCTTATTTTCAAAACAGTGTTATAGTAAAATGAACACAATGTCACTATAACATTGTAAAAGACAAACAGCCTGGGGTTCAGATTAATCACTCAAGAAAACAGTACTTTATGTTATTTTTTCATATTTAATATCAATAGACATGTGACATAAAAGTAGAATTATTAAATCAATCAAAATCCTCTATCCTCTTTTTAGGTAAAAGTATTCAAAAGGATAAGGTGAGACAACTTAAATGACTTTATTTGATAATATACAAATATGGCAACTATATTCTTGTAACCTTTTAGGACTGGCATAAATGTAACATACTGAAAATTATTTTTGTACACTAAAATTCCCTTTTATATCTTCCTGGGATTGTTTTAGCCTCAGACATATTTTTGCCTCCATCCCGCCCCCCCTCCCCCCCAAATTTAAGCTATATCAAGCTTTGATCATTTTACTAGGTGGAAGACCAACAAATTCTGCAGGGAAAAAATAAAGCTCTTTTGTAAACTCTTTATCCTACTTAGGTCATATGTTTGTTTTTTCTGTGCAGAACATCTGGGTTTTCAGAAGAGTTGGCCAGTATTGCAAATGAAAGTCCAATAATAAAATGACAGCTCCTACAGGTTAGCAGTCTTAGAGGAAGGAATGCACCAGGGTGATCCACACCATCAAACTGATTTATTAGTACAGCTGGCTAAAAGGACCAGCCAAAGCCTTGTATTCAGTTCAGCTGTTTATTTGTGTCACTACCAGACACTCGGCTATTTCAAGAAAGCAAGTATTGCCAGAATTCTTCATTCATTTTTATGGAGAACTTTGAATGTTGTCATCAAAATAATTGCTAAAATAAACCACAACAATATCATAGCACCTTTCACCCTTACACACTCTTCAATGTTACCTGTAATATTACTATGTTCTTATATATACTATTTTCTTTATTTAATATCTAGCTATGTTCAAAATAATGCAGTATCAAGTCTTAATCCTACAACCACTCAAACTTTCTTTTTGCATAGGAATAATTCTACTGATTTCAATGGACAACACATAGGGATTCTTTGCAGGTTTAACTCAGCCATCTAAGACCAAAATGAGCCAAAAGAGAAAACATTACAAAATAAGCTTAAAATTATATATAAAAAGTAGCTGTCTTATAGTGACAAAGTCAGTTATTATAGGAACTAATACCTAGTAGCATTGCAATACATTTGTGACAGGAAAGAGCTGCAGTTATTTCAGATCTGTTCAAAGTATTAATCAAATATTTTATTTCCTGAATCTCACAGTGTTTTCCAAAATACTGATGTGTGCCCCTGCCATTATTTTATTAGGTAACAGACCAGGGTACAAATTCTGGCTCCACTTAAGTTAGTGACAGAACTCACTTTGGCTTCAGTGAGGCTAGCATTTCATCCCTAGATGAATAATACACAGATAGCTAGACATTTTTTAACATTTATCACTGATTCTTCCAACTAATAAAGGAGCATGTAGTCTGACAGAAAATGTCACTGCCCACAAACACTCATTGGTTACTCCCCCCACAAGAGAGTTATATAATACCAAAAATATTTCATAGTAATTCAGAATAATCTGCAAGGCATAAAAACATGTATGCAACTCTACTCATTTAAAAAAATTAACTGAATTAATTGGAATTACAAGTTGCTCTAAAGTCAGTCACATTTAATTGTTGTGAAATTGGGCCTAACTTAATGTGGGGTTTCTGAGCTTCACCTTCAACACTGGTTGATGATATGAATGTTTTTAGGGTGGGAAAAACACCCTGCTCCTATACTTATGAGAAGAAACATCAAATTGATGATAAAAATCACCTCTATTTTTCTTAATTAAATGTGATTATCTGCTACTAAAACTGAAGGCAATCATTTCTTATTCACTGTAGAATAAAGCTGCACCACTTTTAAGTTGGGAACCTAACTCCACCTACTACTACTTGAAATTTGAATTCGTCAAGGTGTGCCATAGCTGAAGCTTTCTAGTAATATATGTTGAACCTTCCAACACCTGAATAATAAGCAGCAGAAAGAATCATGGCAATGTTTCATAACCTCTGCTGAATTCATCTCAAGTAGCTACCCTACTGTTAGACAGGAAGAGATACATACTGCTAAGTCTTGCTACTCTATGTCGATATATGGCATAATAGGGGAACAGTCAATCTAAATTTTAGTTCTTTCTGTCAAGAGAAAGTCATAGCTGGTAGGAAATTTCTTCGTGTAAGGCTCATTGGTTTTCAAAAGGGCCAGCTCTGAGACTCTGGATGATGAGCATAAAGATAGCAGACATGCCAGTTTTGCAGCTAAGTCACTGATGCTGCAGGAAGAAATGTCAAATAAAGCTAAATGATTTAGCAAAACATTAACGTTCCCAAAGGAATTAAATTTTGGCTTGACAGGTTTAGATAGTGAAGCAGGTCTGACTAGCATCCTAGACTTCTTTGTTCTGGTTACCTCTGAGAAAACAGAGCATTAACTCAGGCACATGACAGCACTGGACTTACCAAGTGCCAATTTTAATTTTTTTTTAATTATTTTGGCTAAATGGTCAATGGTTTTGTATGGAACTCTTAAGAAGATTTTGTCTCTTTGTTTAAATTTGCCCCACAGAACAAACTTTCTGTAAATCCACTGTATACTATCTGGCTGCCTTGTTTGGAGTCTTAAGGAAGATTTCAGCAGTTCATCTTTGCAATCTTTTATTTATTTTCTTAGAGGAGGAAGGATAAAGTGTGTGCATGGGGAAAATGCTTTGTAGCTCATTTAAGTCTCTGCCACTGGAAATATTTTCACTTGCTGTCTTCTATGATGGGTCAGTTTGCCCAGATCCTTCGAGATTTATGGAGAATTGCAGTATTAAGTAGACCTGTGGTTTGGACAGGCAGTGGGTAAAGCAGTGCTTCAAGATGCTCCTCTTAATTTTTCCCTCATTGTTTGAAACAGTAGAAAGTAGAGTGACAGGTCTAAGTACATATTTTATTTCACATTATTTCTTGCATTAGAACCCGGAGGAAGAAAAGACAGATTGTGTGACTGGGACAGCTTGTGAATAATTTCAACTGTTGTTCTTTTACTGATGGTAAAGCTAGAAATAAAGACAATTCTGACCTCGTGGATAAGGCACTGGTTTTCATTTTCCATGTACTATCATAGAGGAATGTACAATGCCCCCTATTGGGAAACAGTTTAATGCAGCAATGGTTTGGAGATCAGAATTTCTGATAGCTTCCAAAACTGAACTGAAAAGCAATCCAGGCTGTTATTTTATGGATGAAGGGAGTACCTAATGTGGATGGAGTATCCAGTTTGCTTATTGATGTGAAGCTCTGATTGCCTTATAAAATGTAACTAATCCTCAGGCAATAAGTAAGGAGGCTTCAAAGCTAGAATGGTGAGTGAAAGTTTTGTAGATGTAGGGGATGAAATTATTTTCTTTGGGACTACTTTAAATAATTAAGTTAAGAGAAAGTTTTGGATTTGAGAATTATTAATGGCAATTGTTCTTAATTGGGATTCCTGTAGAAGGATGTCATGAAACAAAAGGGGATTTTCCCTGAGAAAAGACCAAGCAATGTAACGCCTTAGAATTGAAATAAGAAGGGAATGAGAATTTGCTTTTAATTAACTTGAGTAAACCTAGAGTACAGGGAAGTTAAATTCCTGTTAAAACATTCTAACAAAAGAATTTAGCCTTAGGTTACAGCTCTGAGAGAAAGCAAGGAAAAACATAGATTTTTTTTTCCAATTATGTGTTTTGATTTTTGTGCAGCTCTTATTTCCTGTTTTGTAGACAAAAGTGTACTTTATGGAGGGATTTCGATCACCTTGAGTGTTAAATTATGTGTTTCACACAAAGGTTCCCCAAGGACCAAGAAAGCAACAGAAAGTCTTCAATGAAGGCTGATATTAAGCGAGAGCTTTTGGAAGCTTTAAACTGCCTATATAGATACTTCCAATTTCAGCCAAACCAGACTGATATAATAACCCTTACTGTATGCAAAATTCTTCATAATCTAGTGTTTATTGGTTTACTTCATAAAAACAAAAACAACTACCCACAGTAGTGATATAAGACTTAGCAATTCCTAGGTAGGTAGATGCAGAAAGGCTCTGATGAACAATGCTACTAATAGGCCATGTATACATATGCATTTAACTGTAGACTAATTAGATTAACTATAGTAGACTTATTAGCTGTGGACTAATGCTCTAATCCCATGCACTGCACCAGGATCAGGCTGCAGTAAATTAATTAGTCAAGGACAGTACTAGTTTATGCTGGGGAAATTTATTGCAATTAAACTCACATGTAGATGCTGACCATGGGCATAAATTGTGCCCAGTCAACCCAGCCAGCCGGGGGCCAAACTCCTGCTTGCCACCTAGCTACATGGCTCTGTATTTTCAGCACCCTCATGTCCTAGCCATCCCCTCTGCCACCTGACATTGCCACCTGGAGCCCAGGGCTGACCCCTTCACCCATACCCCCAGCCAGCCCAGGTCTGCTCCACCCTGGCTCAAATTCCTGATGTCCCAGGCATATGTGTAGATGCTGTACCCAGAAGTAGTTTGCTCTAGCTCAAACCACTCCAGAGTTTATTGCTTTGTATAAATTACATGTGTAGAAACACTCACTATGAACTACGTCTGCTTGTTTAACTATTTGATAAAATATTTTAATATAATATGCCTACTGAATACTCAGGGGCAGCCCACAATAGATGTCCATGAAAAAGCTGAACTCCTAAATATATACTTCACGTTGGTATTCCTGAAATCAAACAGGGGCTGTTCACCTGACCAGAGGCCCGAGGAACATGGGGAAGACAACAGGCTACATGAAATCAGTCCTGAACATATGAGAGATCTCCTATAATACTTGGATGTTTTCAAGTGTGCTGGGCCTGATGACCTGCACCCAAGAGTCCTGAAAAAGCTGGCTGAGCTTATAGCAGTGCCACTGGCCAAGCTGTTTATAGAGTTGTGAAACTCAGGAGTGGGTCCTGGATGACTGGAAGAGGGCCACTGTGGTGCCCATCTTTAAGGGAAGAGGAATGACCCTGATAACTAAAGACAGGTCAGTCTGACTTCAGTCCTGGGTAAAAACTTTGAAAAATTTATTAAGGAGGCCATCAATTGTAATCTGGTAACTGACGGGGTGTTAAGATGCAACCAGCATAGCCATATCAAGGGTAGATCATGCCTGATAAACCTTGTGTCCTTCTATGACCAGGTAACTAGCCATTTGTATGAGGGACACGAGGTTGATGAGATTTACTTAGACTTCAGTAAAGCCTTTGATCCTGTTTCCCATGGGATTCTCTCAAACAAACTTGAGGGTGTTGGGCTGGACCAGTCTACAGTGAGCTGGATGGACAGGTGGCTTAGAGGATGCTCCCAGAGGGTGGTAATTGATGGGATGGCCTCATCCTGGAGGGCTGTCTCCAGTGGTGTCTCCTAGGGATTGGTGCTTGGACCCGTGCTCTTTAATATATTCACTAATGACTTGGATGAGGAGGTGGAAAGCTCAGTGGTTAAGTTCATGAATGATACCAAGCTGTGAGGAAATGCAGACACATTGGAGGATAGGGTCAGGATCCAGGATGACCTTGACAGACTGGACTCATGGGTGGAATGGAATCAGATGAGGTTTAACAGGGACAAGTGCAAAGTCCTTCATCTAGGTAGAAAGAACACCCACCACAACTACATGATGGGTGGTGGTCCACTGGCTGGCACAGCATCTGAATATGACCTGGGGGTCATGATTGACCTGAAGATGAACATGAGCCAACAGTGCGATCAGGTTGCCAGAAAGGCAAATAGAACTCTGGTGTGCATCAGCCAATGTGTGGTCAATAGATCCAGGGAGGTGCTCCCTCTCTATTCAGCACTGGTGAGGCCTCAGCTGGAGTCCTATGCCCAGTTCTGGGCGCTGCACTTCAAGAAGGATATGGATAAGCTTGAGAGGGTACAAGAAGGGCCACCTGTATGATCAAGAGCATGGAGGATAGGCCCTATGAGGAGAGACTCTGGGAACTGAGCCTTTTCAGTCTGAATAAGAAAAGTCTGAGAGGTGACTTGATAGTCACCTACAAGTACATCGGGGTAAACACCAAGATCTAGGGGAACAACTCTTCAGGAAGGCATCTAAAGGGAGGATGAGGACCAATGGGCATAAGCTTATAGAGGGTAAGTTTAGACTAAATATAAGAAAGAACTTTTTCTCTGTTAGGGTCACCAGAATCTGGAACACACTCCCAGCAGAGGTGTTGCAATCACCCTCCTTGGAGTTGTTCAAGATGTGGCTCGACAGGCACCTTGTTGAGCTTGTCTGAGCCCAGTTACTTCCTGCCTATGTCAGGGGACTGGACTTGATGATCTTACAGGTCCCTTCTGGTTCTATGATTGTATGATAATTTAAAAGTATGAGCTACAATGCTTCATTTATCCATAGACTGATTCCCAACTGAAAAGGATTCTTTTCTTCTTTGACTGTTAAATTTTATATGGACAACTTTTTTTTTTGTTTTTAGATAATTAGTAGCATCGTTGGGTACTGTGGGAACTTTTTGTTTTTTCTTTGGGAAAAAAACATTAGAGCTTGTTAGTGAGAAGAACAAGGGAGCCTTATATAGACATTCAGTTTATCCTGGGAGAGTCATTTTTCTACCAGGAGAAACCATGAGAATGTACAGATGTTCAAACTTTTTCTGCCATGGTAAAAATGGTCACTCCAGGAGAAAAAATAACCTAGAAACAAGTATTAAATCACTCCTGGGAGTGAATATCTGTACACACCATGGCTTCTTTCGGAAGAGAACATAGTCCTCCAGCATTCCCCCTCCCTGCCCCTCCAGGAAGGGGTGTGTCACTCACTGAATGCTGCTCCTCCAGCAGGGAGCAGAATATGCCCCCTTCATAATCCCCACATTGCACTGCAGGGAAACAGGCTGACCATGGGCAGTCTGGGGCAGCCAATCAGGACTGTCCTATGTCCTGTTGCCAGCTATTGCCATGCAAACTAAGAATGCCTACAGAGCATGCTGAGGTGTATGCACAGCTCCCCTGCCCTCTGGCTGTAGTGTCAGTACTGAAAGCCCTCTACTCTTTAGGACCTCTAGCAGGAGAACAAGCCTAGGAGAATTCTCCCAGATATTTTGAATATGTGTGTTCAGCCTAAATGTACCTGTGTTCCTATGTTGTGTTTGATCTTTTTATTCCATAAAAAAAAGACATAAATCACATTACATAGTGCATGTTGCACCTGTTTATACAGCACATTAGAAAGCAAGGCTACTAACAGGTAAACAAAAATTGAGGTTCTCAGCCAGGCAGGCAGCAGAAAACTGAGGGAAAAGCTGTATACATTGAGGATCTGATGCTAAAAACTGTCATCAACCACTGACTGTAGTGGGTTTTTAGTGTAAAGCATATCTGCAAAATCAAGCCTGTTAGAAGATATAAAATGTTTTTATATACCGTCTTTTCTGCTTTAACTTGTTATTCCATTGAAAGGCTCAGAACATTTCAACCAGCTGGAAAGTAAAAGAGAAAACTGAAAGCCATACACAGTAATATTGAATTAATTAGTCATCTTGACTCAAGTTAGGGAGGTTAATAATAGCTTGGCATGGTATACTGGTTAGGACATTTTGCTTTGCAAACAGGAAAATATGCAGCTTGGTAATTAATTCTTCCTTTGATGTCCAAAATGAGCTGATCTTCAGATCTGCAACAAAGTCTGGTTTGGATTCTCTAGGTACTATAGGCTGTGTGATATCATTTGTAAACTTGTCTTGTTACCAAACCCCATTTGGGGATGTGAAATCAAAAAGTTGATCATCAGATTTGCCTTTGGGCTCAGTGGTTCCAGTTTCTTTATAAATAAAGCCAGGAAACAAACCATAACAACTGTTGACCTATGAGTGATATAAATTACAGTTCTTCATGGGTCACCATTATAAAAAGATTCTCTGTGGCCCTGTTTTGTCTAATAATGAGTGCTTGGCCCAAAATCTCTCCTGATTTATGTTCCTTGCAATAGTAGTGACTTCAGTGAGATTATGTGGGGTGTATACACAAGCTGAATTTGACCTTGTGTGGATTCAGTCAGATACTCCAAAATTGAAATCAGGAGGGCTAAGTAGCTGAGTAAGAGTTCAGATAAATTTGGATATTTCAGCATTTGTTTTTATACCAAAATTGGCTAAAAAATCAAAACTTTAAAACTGTTTTTGGAATGGAAAGTTCCACGAAAAGCATAAGTATTAAGAAAAAAAGCTTCAGCATCTTATTTTTGCCATTTTCTGGATCCAAACATTTTTGGCTTGTCAAACTGACAGGAAATATTTACTTTTGGCTTAGTTTGACATTGAACTGGGCCCACCTGAGCATCTGTATTGCTTCATGGGAAATGTAGTTCACCAGGGAGTCCAGTCCATTAGGAACATGAAACATTCCAATTACATCTCCCTTTTCCTGAGATTCCTGTGATGTACCACAATTGTACAATCAGGAGGAAAAGATTGTTGCATCTTGGAAGACATAGTACAGCCAGGTAGCTAAATCAAGAGAGAAAAGAGGAGGCTTGAGGTAGCCTAATTGATAGCTTGTAGGAAGCACTGTAGCAGCTCAGATGGACATAGATTAATGTCAGAGTTCCCTGAAAAAATATTTGATTCTTGATTGGCCAATCAAACTTCTGTGGTCTGAGACAACCTAAATTGAAATTAAATGTTTCAGATTGGTTTTCCTCAAAGGTGTTTTTTCTTAGCACAATTTAATTGTGCCATTGAAACCTTTGATTGTTTTGGAAAGCATATTTTCCATTAAAAACTGTTGTAATGGAAAATTCATAACCAGCTCCAGTCTGAACTTTCATGTGATTTTTTACAAGGGCCAAACCAAACTGTTAAGCTTTCCAAGTTCAGTATTCACATGGATAGAACATGTTGCTATATAGGGATCGTCTTGCAAAAGATTTCAACCATGAAGACAATGGTCATATTGTCTAAAGAGAATGTGCCTCTGTACTTTAATTTATAATATGAATCTCTGTTTTGGAATCTACATAGTATATTATAATTCCCTAATAATTCTATGACATAAAAGGGGCAAGGTAGAGAAGAATTTTAATGAGAAATTCTAGATGTAGTTCTGTCTGCCCGTACATTTAAATAACATATTATTTTCTCTTTTTTTTTTTAATATTCTGGTATGCAGCACACCAATATGAAATAATGCAATGCCTTCTAAAGTATTTATTCTCTAAACTCTAAATGATGCTCCGTAAAATATTTTGCACATCTGTAAATTAAACTTTAGATTAATTGATTGGGCAGTATGCATTG
This sequence comes from Alligator sinensis, assembly GCF_000455745.1. Classification (NCBI taxonomy): domain Eukaryota; kingdom Metazoa; phylum Chordata; order Crocodylia; family Alligatoridae; genus Alligator; species Alligator sinensis. The sequence continues at coordinate 355,325 of NW_005842028.1, read as the reverse complement.
AGGGCTATAAGATTGTACAGACGGGACAGAGTAGGGAGGAAAGGGGTGGGGGCAGGTGAGGTTACTCTCTATGTTAAGAAGCATTATACATCTACCCTAATTAAAATAGGATCAGAGGGGGAGAAAGCTGAGGCATTGTGGGTTAGGATACATGGAGGTTGAGGGAAAAGGGACTTGGTGGTGGGGGTCTGCTACAGACCACCACATCAAGAGGAAGAGCTAGACCTGGTATTCCTGAGGCAGCTCTCAGAGGCTGTATGGTCTAGGGACATGGTTGTCATGGGGGACCTAAACTACCCTGACATCTGCTGGATAAAGAGCAGTCAGCCAAATCCAACTGTTCACGTAGGTTCTTAACCTGCATACAGGACCTTCACTTAGTGCAGGAGGTATACGTTCCCACTAGGGGAAATGCCTTCCTGGACTTGGTGTTGCCTATAGGGGATGACATGGTAGGGGAGCTACAGATTTGTGGTCATCTTGGGGACAGTGACCACCAAACAATCTAAACAATATGGCATAGAGTGGGGAAAGGAACTGGAAGGGGGGAAGTGCTTGACTTTAGGAAGGTTAACTTCAGTGGGCTCAGGAGCTTAGTCAATAAAGCACTGCAGGATAGGAGTATTGGCGAGATGGGAGTCCAGGAAGGGTGGTCGTTCCTAAAGAAAACAATCCTTTGGGCACAGAGGGAGATGATCCAAGTGCAAGGGAAAGGAGGGAAAGGGGCCAAAAATCTTCCTTGGCTAAACAGAGAAATCCAGGGGATTGTAAGGGAAAAAAAGGAGGCATATAGGTGGTGGAAGCTACCAAGGAGGAGTATACCTACTTGGCCTGCACTTGTAGGGAGGCAGTTAGAAAAGCCAAAGCAACTACAGAGGTGAGTCTGGCAACACAAATTAAAGACGACAGAAAATCTTTTTTTTAGGTATGTAGGGAGTAAAAGGAAGATGCAGGGGAGCATAGGATCCCTACTGAACAAGCAGGAGCAATTAGTGACAGACAGGGGAAACAAGGCTGAGCTCTTCAAAGAGTTTTTTTGCCTCAGTTCTTGAACAAGGGTCAAGATAAATCTCCTAATGCATTCTTAGATGGGTATCAGAGGAACACCAGCCCACCAACTGTTGATGCTGAGTTGGTGCAGCGTCACTTGGATGGACTGGATGTGTTTAAGTTGGCAGGCCTAGATGAGCAGCATCTGAGAGTACTGAAAGAATTGGCCAGTGTCGTAGCAGAACCATTGGCAAGGCTGTTTGAGCACTCGTGGAGCTCAGGTCAGGTTCTGGAGGACTGGAAATGAGCCAATGTGGTCCCTATTTTCAAGAAGGGGAGGAACGAGGATCTGAGTAAATATAGGCCAGTCAGTCTCATCTCCATCCTTGGAAAAGTCTTTGAAAAGTTTATTAAGGATCATATTTGTAGAAGCCCAGTGGGAAAAATAATGCAGCAGGGCAACCAGCATGGATTTGTAGCAGGTAGATCATGCCTGACTAATCTGGTTTCATTTTATGACCAGGTCACAAAACACTTAGACCTAGGAGTAGAGGTGGATGTCATTTTCCTGGATTTTAGGAAGGCCTTCAATATGGTATCTCATCCCATTCTCATAAATAAATTAAGAGGCTGTGACTTAGATGTCTACACAGTCTGGTGGGTGGCAAATTGGCTTGGGGGTTGCACCCAGAGAGTGGTAGGAGATGGGTCAGTATCAACCTGGAAGGAGGTGGGTAGTGGGGTCCCGCAGGGCTCAGTCCTTGGACCTGTACTCTTCAATGTCTTCATCAGTGACTTGGATGTGGGCATGATGTGTACTCTGTCCAAGTTTGCAGATGATACTAAATCGTGGGGGGAAGTGCACACTTGGGAGGGTAGGGAACAACTGCAGGCCGACCTGGACAGGTTGGATAAGTGGGCAGAACGCAATAGGATGCAGTACAACAAGGACAACTGCAGAGTGCTGCACCTAGGGCGTAAAAATGTCCAGCATACCTACTGACTGGGAAGGGAATGATCCTCTCAGCAGCATAGAAGCAGAAAGGGATCTCAGAGTCATAGTGGACTCCAAGATGAACATGAGTCATCAGTGTAACAAAATCATCAGCAAAGCTAACCGCACTTTATCATGGATGAGCAGATGCATGACAAATAGAACCAAGGAGGTGATACTTCCCCTGTATGTGGTATTGGTCAGACCGCAGTTAGAGCACTGCATCCAGTTTTGGGTGCCATACTTTAAGAAGGATGTGGATAGTCTTGTGGCCACCTACAAATTAATTAGGGGGGCACAGCAAGGTATCGGAGATGCTCTGTTTACCAGGGCACCTCTTGAGATAACAAGGAACAATGGTCACAAACTGACAAAGACCAGATTTAGGCTAGATATCAGGAAAAACTTCTTCGTGGTGAGGGTGGCCAAAATTTGGAATGGGCTTCCAAGGGAGGTGGTACTCTCCCCTACTCTGGGGGTCTTTAAGAGAAGGATGGATAGGCATCTGGCTGGGGTCATCTGACCCCAGCACTTTTTCCTGCCCAGGGCAGGGAGTCAGACTCGATGATCTGTTGAGGTTTTCAATGATCTGTTGAAGTCCCTTTCAGCCCTAGCACCTAGAATCTAATTTTAGGTTAGAATTATTATCTAGCATATTTACTGAATTCTAAGAGAGTTTAACATGGGTAAAAAAGCCCTTTATCTTGGAATCAAGTACAAGGCAGTGGGTGGGCAGGTAGCTGCTGCAGCTCTGGCCCTGGAAATTTTGAGTTGGGACTGGAGCCACAGCTGCTGCTCCCCACCCCGCCATTGCCTCTACCCCCATTGCCTCTCCTTTCTACAGCCTCCCTCCCACCCCCTTTCTCCACCTCTCCCCCATGCCCCTCCAGGCCACCCCCACACTTCTCCTGTGCCTCTCCCCCTGTTTACCCTTGCTAAGGTACTGGCAGGCACTGTCCTCACTGCAGTGGAGATGGAGGCTGGGAGCTCCCATTGTCCTCACCCGGGCTCCAGTGGTAGAGTCCGCTCCGGCTGCAGGCAGCACCCAGGGGCAGGGAGCAATGATTGCAATTGCAGAGCTGGGTCTGGGAGCTCCCTGCCTGGGGAGAGTTTCCTGCCCAGCCTGGAGCTGGATGGGGCCTGCTCCAAACCAGGACAGTTCCTGGTCAGCCCCAGGCTGTGCAGGGAAGTCTTTATATGCACATGTCCCATTTTGGGCAGTCCCCAGCCAGCTCTGGGCTGCACATGCAGACTTCCCCACACAGCCTGGAGCTGGCCAGGAACTATCCCAATCTGGGGTCAGTCCCAGCCCCATGCCCTGATCAGGTGATCAAGGCATGGGGCTTAGAAAGAGCTGCAGGGAAGGGGCAGGTCCAAGCTCCCTGCCCGGATCTGCCAGTGGAGCAGCTAGACATAAGCCTATGGCTGGGCAGGGAATCCCCCTCC
>NW_005842028.1:345546-351864 GCF_000455745.1 Alligator sinensis | reverse complement strand
CTCACAGCTCTTCCCCTCTTTCTCCCTGAGTAGGAAGCTGGGGCCAGGAGCTCCCTGCCATGGGGCAGGGGGACATTGTCCTCTCTCAGACCCCTCTACTAGAGCCCGCCTTAGCAGCAGGCAACTCCTGGGGCAGGGAACTATCTCTGAACTGCCACCAGAAGACAGCTGTCTCCTGGCTCTGTGCTCCCTGCCAGCCTCTGGGCTGGCACCCAGGGGGAGCCTAGAGCTCCCCCTGGCTCCTGCAGTGGGACAGAGCAGGGTGGAAGCAAATTTGCTCCCAAATGAGCACACATGTAGATGCCTGCCCAGGGTGGGTTTACTCCAGAGTAAATTACCCTGGAGTAAACCCATCCAGCAGCATTTGCACATATAGGCACACCCACTGTTTCTGAAAACAGCAGAACATAGAGGAAGCCCCTCTATTTGACCACTGTTATGTTACATAGAGGGGGAGCTGGCAGTGACCTATTATTTGTATTACTTATCACTGATTGCTACAAAAAATTCTTTTGACCTTTTATGAAAAGCTCAAACATCTATTTATTTTTCAGCAGGTCCAAAATGAAAGCCCTTACATCTTTCACGTGCATCATAAAATTTCATCTAAATTTGTCTGAGAGAGAAAATTGAAATTGCTTTTTCCTTTCCCCCACTTGAAATGTGCTGAAATAATAGGTCCATCTGTGACAAATAGCAGCAGCAGTAACACATGACCTTGGGAACACCTGGGAGCTGTTGGAGCATCAGTAGTATCAGATTTGATGGGAAGGGAGTAGGTTGGGGTCCATCTTTTTTCCCAGACCTAGCACATAATCCTAGAGGGCCATGACCATCTCTGGGAGCAGAACATAGGAGTTCCCTCCTATGTTCTGTGCAAGTGAGCCATGCTGGCCACCCTTGATCCAGCACTTGAGCAAGTTGCCAATTTATTTGTGGGCAATTTAGATAGCAAAAGTTGTACTGCACTGTTTAAGATTCAAGCTTTATAAATAGTAGATGATATAGGGAGAGGGATTTTTACAATTAAATGTAAGAAATTACATATAAAAATCTACACTAAAGGTTACAAAGTTAGGTATTCATTTGTCAAAAATATCAGATCACCAGTTGTCTTTGCCATTTTAATGCTGCTCTCTGCATTATCATATAGTCTGTTATTACATAATCAGGTGGTGCTTTTTTTCCCCACCCTCAATCTCAAATCTGAAATAGCTTACATTTTTGAGGGCTTCACTTTGCAACCTACATGCTTTCTTTCAACTTTTTTAGAACGTAATTGCCTATAAAACTTGACAGTGGTTGAGAATGCACATCCCCTCACAGAAGTGCTTAGCCCTGTGCAGGATTAAGCTCATAATAATGATCTAATTTCAGTTAACCCCATTTGAGCTGTTTCATGGTATTCAGTACAGAGTATCTGTGTTTCACCAGCATCCCTCCATCCTGACCCTAATGTTTAACCCCTTTGAAATGGAAATCTGGAGCTGTTACCTTAAAACAGCTTCAAAGCCTTGATTGCCCACTCCAGATTCCTTTGAAATGCTTCATTTGAATCATAAACTAGCCCTACAAACACTCATTATCTTGTTAGATGTCATGTCTGCTTTGAGATGTGTTTCTGTCCATAGGCCTCTTTGAAGTGTTGCTTAACTACTCAGAATTCTTTAGAATTGTTACTTTTATAGCTGGTAACACTAATTGTTTAAACCTTTAAACTTAGAATTAGTCACTTATTAAAATAAAATGATTTTAATAACAATATCTGTGGATTAAAGGTCACAGAACATCAGGCCCCGTGACTTTGTCTAAACTGAATTACTTAATATTTCCAACAGTGAATGCTATATTGTAAAGTTGAAAGAGGTAGTTAACTGTGTTAATCTGAAGTCTAAGAGAAGTAGTTAGGCATGTTAGTCTGAAGACAAGTGGAAGGCAGGATAGGTTTGCACCTTATAGAGTAAAGTAGATGGGTATAGCACAAGCACAAGTCTGAAGTCAGGCAGAAGGCCAGGTAGAGTTTAACAAATTGCTGCTACTAGTGAAGTAATTCCTTTTGAGATGCATTAAAAAAAAACAAACAAACATTTCAATGTAGACATGGCCCAAATATATTGAGCTAATGTAGGTAAAACTGTTGATCTAGCCTCAGCAAAAGTGACTAATAGATCAGTTCATCAACCTCAATGGGAAATTGGGCAGACTGAAAGCTTTTAATAAAACAACTGGAAACTGACAAAAAAAACTGCAGTAATCAGAGAATCTCCTTCACATGTGTAGGTATACTTAACCTTTTTTGTACCAGGACCCATTTGTAAACATTGATGGCCAGTCCCAATCCAGTACCCCTCACTCCCAACCCGCTGCCTCCTGCCCCCAGATCCCAGCTCCCCAGTATGTGGAGCGTGGAGGGGGTGGAGCGGGGTGGTGTGAAGAAGCCCCTTGCAAGCCACCATTTCCCACATTTTTCTCTGTTAAGGAAGAATAATTTTTAAAGGGTGTTGATCTATTTTAAGGTTTGTGACCCTTTCATATATTCTTGTGACTCACTTTTGGGTTGCGACCCGTGGGTTGAGAAACACTGCTCTACAACATGGTGTCTCCCCAGCCATTGCTGGTCCCTGAGACTGTCTTTGAAGGTATGGCCAAGGCATTTAAATAAGATCTTTTAGGATTAAAGATTGTAGTTAGAAACCCAAAAAGGGATTAACAGCAAAATTGTTACTTATAAATGGTTGGAAATATGTCCATCAGAAAACATCAATTAACCAAAAGCAAAACATTTCATGAAAACAGGTTGCTTTTGAGATGTCTCCCAACAAAGCACAGGCAAAAGTTGTCAGGGCCAAGAAATCCAAGCCAACTTCTAGACTCCCTGATCAGCTGAGTCTTTCAGCAGCCTGATTCCATATGTCAATATTTTAAATAAAAATAACAATTACAGAATTTTCATTTCCTAGAAAATCTCAAAAAAATCTTACTCAGAATTAAATAGAATATTAAAACTTCTCCCAAACTAGAATTTCTAAGTTTTGACCAGCACTAGCTTTCATCTAGCTACTCTGAGAAGTAAGTAGAGTGGTACACAGTAGAATCAGTGCTACTCACAGCAGTCGCCAGTGGTTCGGACATGATTAAATATCAGATGGGAAAAAATGTTTTGCTAGTTACAACTCAACTATTGTGGACATGTTACAAACTTCATTATTACAGACCTCAGCTTTAATAAGTTCATGTTGAGGCCATCATGCCAAGTTCATCTTATTTACAGCTATGCTTATTAAAACTTGTTACAATCATTTCACAAAGGAAAACCATATATGAGGCTAACATAAAGGGAATATTTGTTACCAAGGTAACAAATAAAACCAGAACTACTATTGAGTATTTTATTTTCAAAGAAGAATTGAGCCCTTTTCAATTATTGGGTGGGATGGGAAAGTAGTAAACAAGGTTATAAATCTTGGGAATTCACTTTGTGGTAATAGTACATTAAGCAGGCAACTGGTATCCTCCACTCACTGAAGTAAAACTACTATGACCCACTACTTTATAATTACATGAGGATTATTAACACAACAGGAGGAGGAAATTGACTACTCAGCACAAGTACCACTCTGTGTCTTAGCTAATTGCACATATCCTAGGTTAGCTGAGCTAGGCAGATCTCCCATTGTGCTTGAAATTGACAGCAATACATAAAAATGATAATAATTGACAAAGTAAAATTGGTGTTGAAAAAAGATAAACACACTCAGAGGATTACTTAAATTGTGTGAGATTTTATTTTATTTATTTTAGTTTAAATTTCACCATAGCAATCAAAATGAAAAAAAAAATCCCATCACATTTAATTGAAATTTTATGTCTTATTATTACTATGCATCTTGGGCAGTGGGTAAACTTTAGCTCTCAGTTGATCAAGTTATGTGCAAATGCAAGGCACTTAAAACTTCAGCCATGAATATATTTATACCAGGTTCTCTTAGTATAAGATTTTACTATCTTAAATGTGAGATTATCATCCATGATTAGAAATATAAGACTGAAGTAATAAAGTATAGTTATCCTGCTAATACAAAATTTGCAGCCTACCATACTATTTTTTTTTCTTTACAAATTAGCAAGACAAGTAATAGTGAAGTAAAAATGTTCCATGAATATCCTATTGGCCACCCTGCCACTCAGTGTTGCAAATTCAGACCCTCAACCCTCAAATATTTGTGCCTGTGCAAAATGTCACTTGCCAGGCAGTTGTTGAAACTGCTCACGTGAATAATGTATGGCTGTAATCCTGCAAACACTCTTGCACAAGCCTAATTGTGTGCATACAAGTAGTCCTATTAACTTCAACATGACTGCTCCTGTGAATAATTTAAGCCTGTGTATAAATATTTTCAGGGTCTGACCCTAAATACACTGGGTTGTATAAACAGTCTATAATCATGCAGACAATTCAACTGAAAAGCTACTTACTTACACGTGGAAAAGGTCACAGGATCAGGCCCTATATTTTTTATTTACCTCAGGTCTAAACACAATTGGAAACAGCGGGAAGGTGCATTAGTTAATCAAACCTGATATGTGAACCACGTAATGAAAAATAAATAAAAGCTTGTATCTTTAGGTTTCAGTGGCGGTATTTGCACATTTCTTTCTTCCCATTAGCGTTTATGGGTTATTGCTCAGTAAGGAAAAAAAAAATCCCACTAGTTTAGCCACATGTTTGTCTGAAATCTTGGCAGCAAATGTAGTCTATGTATATGGACAAGGTTAAGAAGACTTTTCTTCCTACAGAGCATTCAACTCATTACAGTACCAGGGAAGCCAGAAAAATGCCACAAATATATAATAAATTATCCTGGCCTACTGAATCTCTTCCCTTAACTTTCAGTTGACTATATCTCTGTGATTTTGTATTCTCTGTCATTGGCTATGCACAGGTGTAGGTTAAGTCTTTTTACAATATTTATTTTCCAATATAAAACAATCTTAACTCCACCTATATCTACTTGGAGTTTAGCTAAATTAAATTTTGTGGCAGAGAACCTACATTTGTTTTTTCATTTGTTTTTTTGGGGTTGGGGTGGGAGGATTGTTTCATTGCATGTAATTAAAAGTTTGCTAATGTTGCCTTTCAAGATCTGGTCTTCCTAATAACATGAAGTCAAAACTTTCATTGACTGTAAATTAAGGTTTTGCCTACCTCTCAATTTGAAAGGTCAAGCTTTTATGTATAGTTTTTGCCATGATGTAGAATTTTTATTATTAAATATGAATTGTTGTACAATAATATCAATGAATAGTTTATTGACAATGCAAGTTTATGGTTGGATTAATCTTTGGATCTTTGGAACTTCAAAAGTTTTTAGTTTTTAATTAACAGCGTTACTAATATTTGAAAATTCCATTTTTGGGGGTCTGCACATTGGGAAAATAGAAAAAAAACCTTTGGCTGTTATACATTCTATTGTATTTGGCACTAAAAGGAAAGGAGGGAGCAAGTAGAATAATAAGCTTTTAAAAAAGATTTTGAAGATTATGAGACAAAAAACATCATAATTTCAAAATGTTTCTACCTTTTTTCCTTCATTTTTAGTCCGCTCTCTTCTTGTTCTTCTCTACCAAAATCACCGAACCAAACTTTCAAACTATCATCTATCAGTACCTTTGACTTACATCCATAAAGTCTGATTATTATCTTCTTTTATAATTTTGAACATTAATATATTCGTATCATGCAATAAAAACACAGCTGTTCTGTGCTTTGATTATTTGTCACACATCATAGGTTTTAGTGAGATGGTGGTCATCCTTCCCGAGGTCAGTGTGACTTAAGTCTCTTTAGAAACTATGAAGATCAATGGTCATCTTTTTTCTAGAGACATACTTCCCCTTTATCCAGACAGACATAAACTAGTGAGGTAGTGGTAACCCCTATTAAGACATTCAGCAGCTTTGGCAAATTAAATGGGATAACTGATGACCGTTTGGAGTATGAGGAAATATTTAACAACTTTGCTTAATTACAAGCTTGCTGTATTTGTGTAAATGTACATTTGCAGTTAGCTAGCAGTGAATTTAAATGGTGTGGAAAAGCTGAAGAATAACAAACTTGCCTTTAGCAAAAGGGCTCCTGAAACAAGGTAAGACACTGCAGAGGTCTTAATTTTCGCTTTTAAATTAATTATGACTCATGGTCTAAATAACAGCTTTAACTAAAATCTCCCAAGGAAATTCAGTCTTCACTTACAGTTTATGTAGCAATTCTGGAAAAGAGACTCCGGTTTTCATGAAAAACAAAAACCAGGTTAAATT
>NW_005842028.1:323536-345515 GCF_000455745.1 Alligator sinensis | reverse complement strand
TTCCTGCTGTAAAGGAAAATCTCAACCTAGCTATAATATTAATATAGATAACATTGTGCCTCTAATCTAATTCAGACACGATGTATATTCATCAATATATGTGTTTTTAGAGAGTTATTATATTTTTATAAGCTCTTTAAAAAACCCTCTTTTTAATATGATGCATATATAATTTACTTTTTGGCCCCTGCATCTGTAGTCAGTAATCAAACTCAGAGATAAACCATGGTATTTCGCAGAAATTGTTTTATAGTATTTTCAACACTCCTTTATTCTCTTCCCTTTTTTTTAAACTGGCTACCCAATTTGTTTTTCATGAAATTACTCTCCAGACTCTTCAAATGTATTTCTTTCAGAGCTGTTCTCTTGGAGCAGTAATTTAGTTCTGAAAGCAGCATTCATCTGATTTTGTCTCTGCAATCATTGTTCCAGATGAACATATTCCCAAGGACAAATTTAAAAGCACTAATGCAGCTTTATCTGTTTGAAGTGGCCTCCTCTGTTATCAACGTACGCTGAGCATGAGGGCCCAAGCTGTAGTGCTTTTCAATAAGTACCACCAAGTTTTTATTCAGCTCTCACAAGAGCACTGCACTCTTGGCTCTCAACAATATCATGGAAGATGCTGCTGAACAGGAAAAAAAGAAATGGCTCCAGCTTGAGGCCAAAAACAACAATGCAGTTTATTTTTGTGTGTGTCTGTGTAGATCAGTTGTTCTCAGCCTTTTTAAACCTGAGGCACCCCTTCATAACTGTTGTCAGTTGAGCGGCACCCCGTTTCAGCATGAATTTATTGCCGTGCATTATTGCCTTCCAGAGTGGTGGAGGAGCAGCTAGGCAGGGAGTGTCTGAGCCTGCCTTATCAGCTTATCTTGTCACACCTGGAGTCTAAACCATCCCTAAACTGCTTATTTCTTTCATCCCTTGCTTATCCCCTTCCACTTCCTTTGGCACCCTTCAAAGGATCTTGCAGCACGACAAGGTGCCTTGGCACCCTGGTTGAGAATCTGGTTGAGATGTAGATGGTACCAGGAAGTGATCATAGAAGAAGACATCTTGGAGTTAACTTTGGAGTTGCACAAGAGCTTTGTTAGGGTCTTCTTCATTTCTTCCATACTTGCCAATGTAATGTAGGATCAGAACACAGGGATGGCTGTGAGTAATCATGAAAGAGGTGCTAGATGGAGCCAGAATTTCAAGTTAGGTTTGATATAATCCATCCACCTGCATGCTTATCCATAGTTTTAAATGTAATGGGAAAGTTGGAACACTCACTACTACACTTCAGGAGATTATTGGATTCCTCTGTTGTTGCTAGTAAGTAGGAGCCTTTAATTTTAGTGTAGTAGAAAAGAAGGTGGAAATCAGAAATGTCATACGCATATTTTTCTCCCCGGAGACCTTCTCTTCTCCTTCCTCTGGTTGGTCTGGTATGTCAGCTGAGATTTTATTATCCCCATTTCAGTTTGCCTGTTCCCCATATTTCACTGTTCTGTGCGTCTTATTTATAATCTCTTTTCTTTTGAACTCACTCAATCTTCTTTCTTTGGTGGAGCTGTCTGATTATTTATTCCAGATGTTTCTTATCTGAAGCTCAGTAGTACCTTGGAAGCACATTCTTGAGGTGCAAAGCCAGCCTCCCCTGGCAGGGGCTCTAGCAGGCACTGTACCTGATGTAATGTCACAGGAAGTTTTCCCAGGAAGCAAAAGTTCATTGTGGTTGTGGACACATGTAACAATTAAAACACTTCGAGTGCTGTCCACCCATAAAAGCCCTTTGAAACATTCTAAAAGTGGCTGAAACCCTCCAAAATACTGCCTCTTGAAATGAAGCACTGTTTTAGAGCATTTTACTGTTGATTTCACCTGCATGGATGGGCAGCCTGCCTGCTGTCCAGCTTTTAAGTTCTGCTCCAGCTCCTGGGGTGCTCCTGGGTCCTCACTAACATCCACGTACCCCCTGCTGGCACCCATTCCTCCACCAGACATGGAGGTTGGTTTACTCCCTACTATCCCCCAAGAAACCCCTGCTAGGGCCCCTACTGCTGGCAAAGCCAGGTCCTCTACCCACAGTGTCTTCTACCTCTTCACTTAGCTGTGAGGGTAGAGGGGAGCTGGAGTGTCAGACTCACGGTGGGACCAGGGAGCCCTATCATCCTACTGGTTACTTCTCTACTCTGCTGTCTTGTCTCACTTTCCATCTACCTCCCATCCCTCTAAAAAGAGGGGATAGGGAGTGAAAAGCAGAGCTGCAAGTCACTCCCGGCAGAGGAGAGTGCAACATTTGTAGCCAGTCCACTAGGGCATACAGGTATTGCCTGGCAAAAACGCATTTTATGAAAAGTCTGCAGCAGCAGCAGTGATCTGGGCATGCAGAATATGGCTCTGGCTGGCTAGGTTCCAGATTTGGGCAGCCACATGCACCACCCCACTTCCGTGGCACATGTTTTTTAGATACTGAGATTTCCCGGTATCTAATTTTGGCTCTGCACTGCAAATATGTAGCATGGAGAACTTTTTCACATGCGCCGCATGCATTTTGTGGTGCGTCAAAAGCCTTCGAGACACCACAAAGCACACATTCCCACTCATCTGGATGCACCGTTGAGGTCCCTTCTATCCTTACTTTTCTATGAATTCCAATGGGGAAGGCAGAACAAAGAAAAAGTGACAGAAGTTTACCTGATAGCCCAGTGGTTATACTACTCTCCTGTGATGTGGGAAAGCCAGTTTTGTGGCACCCATGTTGGACTCTCGTATCCCAGATGAGTGCCCAGGCTAATTTATTGGCTTTTTTTACAGTGATTTCCCCTCAAACACTCCTTCTAGAATTATTCCACATTGTATAAATAATTAAATATTCATTGCCTCAGGGACTTCATACAGCCAGCATGTTAGCTATTTAGGGATGGATAAGGTCTCTCTCTCTCTCCTTCTCTCATTTTCATCAGAAATGCAATCCTTGTTGAAATGAGTACATATTTATTCATGGAAAAAAATTGTTTTTAGCATATAATCATTTTCCAACATCAAAAACAGGTTTATCAGAAAATTTCCAACCAGCTCTACCAGTAGGTGCATTCACTTCTTTAAAGGTAGCCTGCATCTCTATTTTGATCCAGGTATAATAGGTGTAAAAGGTTTAGCTTACCTTACAGCCATGACAGAAGTGATATGAAAATACCACTCTAGAACTGCTGCCAGGGAAGACAAACCACAGACAGACCCTTTCCTTAAAGGTGTTTCTTTACCTTTAGAGGTGGCTGGACATGGTTTCCAGAAATGAAAGTCCACTCCAGAAGTATCATGAGGGGCATGGGTGCATACAGTGGATCCTTTAAGGGGCTAAAGGCACTGTGTGCCCTCTTTAGATATGTGAGGAAGTAAAATTTCTGCAAGATTTGTATGAAACATGGAGACTTTGAAGTTGGCATGGAAAATAATGTTTTGTTTAAGAAGCTGCACTGAATCCAGTGTATTTATCTACTGATCACACTTTTTGTAGGGATGAAATCTAGTTGAACCTGCTGAGGACACATCGGGTATGTGCAGACAAGTGGGAACATGTGCTTTGAAAATGGGAACATGTGTATGAAGACGCTATAATACAGGAGGATATGTATGTTTAATTCTTATCCATAACTTGTGTTATTATTTCCTTTCTCAAAACTTTTTCTCTCTCTCTTTTCCTACTATTTCCAATTAATTCTATCAATCATCAGTCCTCTAATGCCTTTTTTCTTCCTACCAGTTCATTATTTTTTATCCTTACCTAGTATCTTCCTTTGAAACACAGCTTACCCTTTCATTTCATTACTTTTTCTTGTCTTTAGTTTACGTTATGCAGTTGCTTGTTCTTCTCCAATCTAAGTTGTCACCCTTACTCCACCTCTACTTTTTCTGTCTTTGTGATTTCTTCTATATTCCATTGATCTCTGTCCATTATTGCCTTGTCTTTCTTTTCCACCATGCTTTCTCGTTTCTTTTCTCTTTCTTGAGGGTCAGCCTTCTCATCATTCTCTCTGATACAGTGCTTCCTTCCTTTCATGTTTTATAGTTTTCTCCATATTGTTTACCTCCCCTTTAGCTTTCTTCCCTCCTGTGTCTTTTTCTATGTTCTCTCCACAAGTCGGAGTTCAATGGACTTCCTGAACATCCTGAAAAGGACTGAGCAGGAAACTGGAAAGGAGATGTCTTTTTGATCTGAGATAGAGCAAAGATGGGTCCACTATGTCTCGTGCATCTAGCGCCACAAGAAAGCCATAAAATCCAAAATGGCTGACTGCCCAGGGATTTCTTCACCTTTAATGACATGATGTTACTTGGTTGCAAAGCAAATAATATGCAGTAGTCATATATTCTTAGGGCATGTGTACACGTCGCCCTACAATGACATAGCAACACACTACGTAGCCATAAGGTGTGCTATGGTGTCATAATGATCACATGGGTCTACATGTGATCGGCAGCTATGTTACCATAGCGGTGTGCTCCCCCATTTTAGTGTGCCACTATGGAAACACAGCAGCAAAATCTAACCATGTACTGCACACATGTTGCAGTATAGGCAGTTACTGCACCATGCTTTAGTACTTCCAAAAGAAACTGCTAAAGCACAGCGTTGTAGCAACATTGCTATATGGCAATGCGTAGATGTGCCCTTAGTGGTACACACTTAGAGTTATTTCAAGGGAAGGTTAAGCATGATGTAATCAGACAATACTGCTGCACAAATTTAGTTCCAACATAAATGCATGGGCCCTGAGGCACAGTTTAGTTCTAGTATACTGCCCAGAACCATCAGTAGGCTAGATGTACAGTTTTAATTGTGCTTTAACTTTATCCTACAATGGTTTGAGTGCTTTTTGTTTGTTCCTCACCATCATGTCTCTTTCATCTATTGTGTTTCAGCTTTATCCTTGCACAGGAATCCTAAATCCTCAAAAAGAAGTATAAAAAATTACTCAAGCAACTATTAGGAAGTTATTGAATGGGGAGATGAGTTGTTCATTTCTTTTTAACAATCATTTTAAGAAGAGGTAAAAGGGCAGATCCTACATCATTAGAGGGAAACTGATGGGCTCAAAACATAAGATCTTTGAAGTCTGATGCTTTATATGAGCACTATACCTCTGCTCCCATGGCTTAATGGGCTGTTTTATATTACTGGAGGAGAATATACGGAGGAGACCCTGGAACTATAGTTACTTATAAGCCTTAAAGTAGGCTAACAAATAGGCTACCTTTGTGTGGTATATTCATTTGGTCAGTTCTCTTGCAATCCTTCCCCTTCCACCATGAGGTGGAGACAAAGCAGTTTGACTGAGAGACTCCTCTTATCTCTCATCTCTATTTAATAGTTTACTTTAACTATTACTGGTCTTTCTGTCCTTCCCTGCCTCAAACCAATTTGAATCTTACTTGTTATAGTCAACCAGTTACAATACTGTTCTAACAGGATCTTGATATTTCTATTCACTTATTTCTATTCCCTGTTGGGTTGCTTGCTAATTTTCTAGCTCTCTCTGTGTCTGACATCTACATGACTAAGAGAACAAGGAAGCTGGTGTTTTACCTTGAACAGCCAACAGGAGAGAAATGCACCTGGATAGATATAAAACCTGTTAGCACCCTCATGAGAGAAATGGTTCATAGGGGGAGCCTCTTCAGTAATCCGAAACACCTCTCCATTAGGTAAATGCATCCTGGCAATAATACAGCTTCTCTATATTTCTTTATTAATGCCCCTCATAACTGGGATTCCATAAGGCTTTGGAGCCGATTCACTGAGCTCCAAGACTGTGAAGGTTTGGCAGACATCCACAGTCTGCCAGACCAAAAGCATTCTGTGCAGGGACCTAAATCACATACAAAATGAAAGTCAGCTGTGAGCTGGTCAATTAGTTTCATATAAAGCTATTTCTTCTCCTTACTATATGCAGCTCCTTTTGATTCTGTAATGTGGTGCAGATGGGGAGAGCTACAAGGAGCCCAACTGAGTTCAGCACAGCTCCACACCGCATTTGTGTGAATCATTTTACAGACTCATGCATAGGTTAAGACAGCTTTGGTTTTCATTTTGGTGACGCACAGCCTGCTAGCTTCTCTTGTCTGAGCCCTCACCTACTCATATCAAAGCCACCGGCAAGCCCTCCTGAATTCAGTGGGAGCAAAATCAAATCCTTGAGCATGAATAAATCCAGTGCTGCTGGGCACTCATTGAGTGCCCAAGGCATGGGAGGGGGGCACCATTCCGCTTACCCCACTTGTCTCCCCCTCCTCATTACCCCCATATACTGTTTAGTGCAGTGCTGCTTTGCCCGGACCCTGTGGTCAGGCAGAGGCATGTAGGGTTCCCCCCATGGCTGCAAAGGCTCCAGTGGGGGGAGGAAGAGAAGTACCATTGTGCTCATTCCCTCTTCCTCTCCCTCCCCACTCCCCTAACCTGGGCATAGGATTAGCTCCTATGCCTAGGCAGGAGTAGTACAGAGCTGCAGCAAAGACTCCCAACAGAAGGATCATGGTGCCCCCTCACCTTGCGCTCTTTCCCCTACTGAATACACCTTCCCAAAAGTGGATGAATTAAGAACAAAATAGGTAACTTTACAAACAGGTGGTAGAGATACTTTACACTCTTTTTAGCATTCATAGTATTTGCCTGTCACACACAGTCACAACCCCTTTTCAGCCTCACCACCTCTTTCTTTTACAGTAAAGCTTCAGGGAGAGTCTCATCGATTCCATTTAACCTTTCATAATACACATTTTTTATGCTATCCCTTATCTGGCCCAGAGTTCAGCTGTTGTGCCCTTTACTTCTTTTTATATAATTTGCAAGTAGCACCTGTGAACTCACAAAGCAAGTATAGTAAGGAAAGTTTAATCACAAATGAAAAGGAGCAAGGAACCAGTTTAGCAGAGTACTTAAACACATATCTATCATTAGGTATATGAGTAAGTGCAGTGAAAACAGTGGATCTTTTCTGTTTAAGTAGTGTACCTTTCTAAATTTGGGCCTAGCCACTGAAGGAAAGACAACATTGTATGACCAAATGTGTTATCTCTGGCTGTCTCTCTCCTTTTCTTTTAACTGAAAAAGGGGTAATAAGATCAAATAAATATTTTTTTCTGATAAACTTAAGGAAACAGAAGTCCAAGAGATTTCATCAATATACCTGTTCTTGTCTTTAAAAGCAGTTGATGGTTGAGGGAGACTCCTAGAACAAAACTGTTGGACAAACCTTCTTACTTAAAGATTTATGCTTACCCTTTACTAGAGAGATTCCTCCTCTGGCCTGAACAATAGCAGAGATGGTAGGATTTCAAGCTGACATGAAGGTACAGTTGAATGGCTTTAATGAACAAAAGAGAGTTTAGCAGAATTGAAAGTTATGCCCCATTTTTAACTGCAGTCTTATTTCTTTGCTGTCTCATGAACAGAGGTGCTTGCTTTGGAGCCTATTGGCCCTTCTCTTTTGTTTAAAATCTGATGTGCAGACAGGGAGAACAAACAGCTGTTCCTGATCAGAACAGGCTGTAGACTCTTCAAACTTATATCAGCAAGACAAAGTCCTGCTGATCAGAGTCTTGGCTAAAGCAACACAGCATTTTTGTAAAATTACTAGCAGCTCTATCAAGTTACGGGTAATTTTTCACCATGAATGGGATCCAAAAGCATAGGTTTCTTGTTGTATTGTTTAATGAAAAAGAAATCATTCAACTTCTATCAGCAAATCAGGGGAAAGAAAACAAGACACACACACAAAGTGTCCTTCTTATGCTATAATCATCCCCCCTTGCAAAGCACTGATGCTGCAAGCTAGAAACCCATAAAAAGAGGTCAGATCTCTGGGATCTCAAATGGAAAAGGAAATGTTTCTATTCACCCTTAAAGCAATGGAAAATCATTGTGCATATTTGGAAAGGCACTTGCCATTTTAAACTGCCCTAGTGGGTAAATGTAAGAAGTTGATTCCACCCAGTTGATTATAATCCAGCTCTTTGGACAGAGACCCAAGTCATGGGCTAGTGAAAGTAGTTTGGTGGGCAAAAGGTTAAGGGGAAAATAAAGTTAGCTTACCCTAACTTGCAGAGCCAAACCAAAGCTTCAGCTATAGCCAACCAGAAATAACAGCTGGCTTATGATGTTTATGGAACTTTAGTTCAGGAAGGTGCAGCCATAAATACTGACATTACCTTAGAGCAAAGCAAGGACCCCAGTTAAATAAACACTGATTGTAAAGTGAGAAGCTGCCTTCTCATGCCCTGTCCATTTATAGGCAATGCCCCTACACTTGGTCTTGAATCTTAGAGACTGAACCAGACAAAATTTGATGCTAAAAGTAGCTGTTTCTTGTTGAAAGTGTATCTTCTCAAGATCTCTCTCAGGATCTTTGTATCATGTGAGAGTTCACTCTCACTGCAGTGTAGCTTGTGTTCTTCCTTGTTTTTTCAGCTTGATTTCCTTACCCGCCTCCCTCCCACCTGCCCCTTCAGATGCATCCACATACGTGCATCGTTCTTTTGCACAAACAATGTGTCCTGTGGCCCCAGTTTGCTTAACTGGCTAAGGGTAGAAACAAGATCTTGAAAGAGAAGGTGCAGAGCAGACTTTTGTGAGCTTCTGGGGGTGGAGGAACTCCATAGCTGTAAAGCTAATAGGCAGATGAGATGGGGATTTAACTGGTCAAGGGGGTCAGGGTGAATATCATTAATAATAGAGACTGAAGGCTGTTTGGAGGGAGAGGCATGCTCCCTTCCTCCCCTGCTCTTTTATTTCATATTTCAGTTTCAAAACACCGGAATATTTTTTTTGTGAAAGGCAATCTAATTTATCACCCCACACAAGTGCTGCTGTGTCACAGAGCACACCAGAAAATGTCCCTGAACATGGCTGAAAAAATGAGCTGCCTGCCTGAGAATATGTAATGCATATACCCTTTTGTGCACTTCTAGACATTGCCTGGCTGAGCACCGAAGATTTCCTTTTGATGTCATATCAGTATCAGCCTTTTCTATTTCCCTCCTTTCCCTTGGTGTGTGTCTGCCTGTAACTCCAGACCAACATCTTTAAAAAAAATGAAATGAAACAGTAATGGGATGAGGAGGGAGGGAACCCCTTAGAATAATTGGATAAAAATGGTATCGTGATCCCTGAGGGGAGAAAACACTTCTGTTGTCACTGATTGGCACCAGAAACAAACCTTTATCCTAAAAAGGAATCTCTATTGAACCCAGCTGTTTGACAGACATATTCATTTCCTTCTCAGGGGAAAAATAAATGGATTACCCAGGAGTTTTATGCTTATCAAACAACTAAGGCAGCCCAGAACCATTTGTTTTTCCATTTCTGTTTACATGTGATCAAAACATAAGGTTAGAAGCACATTTTATGAAAAAAAAAATGGTGACCTTCAGACATTCAAAGCAGAGACCCTTCTCTGCTTCTTATAATGCCAAGCAATCTGGGAAACAGATCCTAACCGATTGCTTGTCTTCCTGTATTTTTACTTCAGAGCTATAATTCTGTATTAGATCTTCCCTTTGTGTTCTCAAGGATTGTCACTTCAGCCAGGGAAAAAAACCCCACAAAATGCTGTGAATTGATTTTTTTTTTTTTTACAAGATCTATTGTGAAAATTAACATTTTAAAAAATACAGTATGTGAAAACAGCTTGAATTCTTCAGAGCTCACAGTAGACGTTGAGCTTGTTTAATAATTGGAGGAGTTTATAACCTGTTTATTACTAGTTTTGTGACATGAATTTCTTTTGGGCAGAGCTGCATGGGGATTTCACATCTTTAAAGGTATCCTTATTTTGAAAGAATGTTTCATTTCTTTGTATTTTAGCATGAGTGTCAAAAATAGAGCTGTCCCAAACTCGCAAAAGAGACCATTGCTGTGGACATGGTTCTTACCCCTGTGTTTGGAGCATCTCACTCTGCAGGATAGTCATGAGCTTTTTTAAATTGTCATAAAAGCCTCTGTTAGCAGGCACTTTTGCTCACAGGTTGCTCTACAAAGGAAAACCTACCTGCTTTTGTACAAAAGAATACTGCTCTCTAGTGGAAAATGGAGGAAAATTTCATGACCTCACTTCTTACCTTCCAATGCATTCTTGGCTGTTTGTAGATAAAAGGCAGCTTAGCTTTGTCCTGGTGTTATGACATGTTATGATATATGGCTACAATTACTGTGATATTATACTGTGAAGTGGTTTTGCTCTTGTAATCAAGTAAAAAAAAATCCCTCCAAAACTTCCTCTGTAAATTGAAACCAGTAGGTTTCTCTATATCCTCTTTTCTGTTTCTGAACACTGCTGTCTGTATCAAGGAGAAAGGGCCTGGAACTAATAACTATTTAATTTACACAGGAACTCGTCATAATTTAACTCGTATAAGGTTAATTTGGTAGTGATTAATAGCAGCACTTATAGAGCTAGAAAATTTTAATAACGCTTCACTCAGGGATTTATGGCACTAATGTTTTATATCAATAGTGTGCTTTTATGTTGTGGTCAACACCTCCTTTGGAGCAGCAAATGTCTGCTAGAGCAGAGATGGCATTGTACAAATTGCTCCATACATCGATCTCTGTCTCAGCAGGTGGGACACCATGAAAATACACACTCACATGTGCACACATGAAGTGTGGTGTTTTCCATTTCCTTCCTTCAGGGCTAGTTGTAGATCTGTCATGTGTTTGGTTAGACTTGATGGGATCATGGCTCCTTTGACAGACTTAATCACTATCACTACCCACAGTGAGCCTGCAAGCTAGCAGATTGACTTTCTGGACATATTTAAAATGGGCATGTAGCACAGGACTGGAATGGACGTGAATTGGAATGTGCTTTAAGTGTGCATACAAAACAGGCATGCAGTGCTTTGAGGTATTACAATGTTAGCCCTAGAGCCAGCTGCTCTCTGAAGATTTATTTTCAATATGCCCTATTCCTTAGGCGTTGGAAAGTAACTTAAAAAAAAAAAAAGTACTTCTCTCTAGGCCAGCTATTCTGTGCCTGGAGAGTGTCTGGTTCTTGTTTTGTTGTGGCAAAGCAGAGATGGTCATGCTGGATTACTGCGGAGGTTTTCTGGAAGGTGGTTGGCTGAGTTGCCTGCAGAGAATGTTAACTCTAGACTGTAAATAAAGATGCGTGGAAAGATTTCGTAACAAAAATGTACTTTTGTAACAAAAAAAAAGGAGGGGAGGTAACACGAATCCCAATGACTTTTCTCCCTGTTTCCCCCAGTATATTGTATCACCATGAAATAGCACCTGTTCAAGAATATTAGGAGCTCTGCAGGTCACTAACAATTATTAGCAAGAGCAAACTTGAAGTGCAAGATACTTTGAAACTCTATAGAACATTTCTTCCAAGGATCCTAAAGTACCTGAAACGTTTGCTGCTGTAGCTGGGGTGGGGAAGAGGAGGATCTGTTAGGGGCTAACAAATTTTACAACATGTCTCTGATGAAAAGCCTCTCAGCATACACAAAATTGCACCAACATAAAAGTGTTTTTCCTAGTATAGCTTGTTTCATCTACTTTTGCCATGATCAGCCTCATCTACAATAGGAGGCTTTATCAATATAGTTACACTGGTGCTGTCAGAAGGGATCCAGTCTTATGGGCTTTAATAACTGTATTTTTACAACACTTCCCCTTTACAGATGAGGAAAATGATTCACATAGAGATGAAAGTGAGTTGTTAAGATTATGCAAGATATCTGAGGTCAGAACTGAGATCTCCTGCTTCCTACTCCTGTATATTAACCTTACCAGCATACTTCCTCCATTAAAGTATTTATAGTCTTTCCTTTTATTTCAACTGGTAATAAAAAGTTTTCTGGGAGTTGGAAGGAAAAGATATAAATAGGGATCACAAAGAGCCCCATCTGGAACACTGAAAAATAGAAGGGCAGAGGTCACCTGCCAGAACTCTTTGTCTTGTATAAAACACATATTGAGCAATGGCTAATATAATTCTGCAGTCCCTTCAAAGATGCAGGATTCAAAGATGCAGACAATGCCCCTCAGACCATGGGGACTATGGGGGCAAAGGGTGGTTGGACCCTCTGGATCAGTGGGAGATGCTAGGAAGCCAGGCATGGAGCAGGCACATGAAGGGGGGTCCTGCTGTCACATTCCCCCATTAGCACCACTGCCGCTCTCCCTGCCTGACCTGGGTGTGGGCCTCCAAGCTGCCCCTACCTCACTCCAGCCATGAGCTAGGGGGAGCAGCTACACAGGGTGCCACACACAGCCAGGAACAACATCTGTGGCATGCAGTTTCCACCTTCCAGCACCTGCTCCCTGCCTGCTTTTCCCCACTAGTTTGGAGCAGATGCTGGAAGAAGGAACCTGCATGCTGCTGCTGTTCACTGCTGAGCCTGAAAGCCTGTGCAGCCATAGCCTGCAGCTGCAGTTGGGAAGGAGCTGCTTTGGGGCTCCCTCTGCACCCAGAACAACCAGGGACAGTGTTGTCAGTGGCAGAAGGGTGGGGCAACCACATTGCCTCCACCTGGATCCACCCCTGCATCTGATGAAATAGGCCACTGCTTATGAAAGCCTATGCATCTCTGATTTAGAGCCTGTAAGGTGTGAATCTAACTTGCCAGCTGCCTAATAAAGCAACAGACATAATATATGAAACTTGAGGTTTTTGCCATGGAAAAGTCGAGTCGATATAAATGACTAGATTCCATTTTAAGAATACATATGGAAGTTTTCAGCCATGTTAGCACTCTATAATGAAGGGAAATCCATTTATGTGGTGTTCCTCACTCTAGTCTTCCAGTTACACCTAATTTTTATGATTGCCCACTGTATTCTGATGGCTCAGAAGACACTGGCAATATAAATTGTTCCTGAGCTCCACTCAGAAGGTTTTAGCACTGAAAATGTGCTTCATACTAGTTTGACAGAAATTTGTTTTCCTCTGACTTGCATAGAGAATATTGATTTTTTCTTTTTTATTGGCTTACTAATTATCATTAATTAATTAGGATTAATGTTTGCAAAGCAATTGGAAATGGGAAGCACTATTGAAGTACTAAATATTATTGTTATTGATTTACAGAGAGCATTTTGCAAACATCAGTGCTTTGTAGCATAACAATAAAACAATTAATAACCAATAATACAGCCCACAATAGCATTTAAAAACTGTTTTGAAATATGTAGACAAATAAAAAAATAATGTGTGTGAAATGGATTTTCATGTCAGGATTCAAAGGAACCACAGGAGTTAGCTGTTCAGTTCTTGAACAAGTATTAGGGAGTGCCATAAAATCAGAATTGGATGAGAAAAGCCATGATCCTTAGAACAGCAAATGGCAAAGCTCATTAACTATGGTGTAAGCTAAAATCAGAAATTTGACTAGAAACAAAGGATAAGGATATATATAGTTTGATAGACATAGTTAGCTGTGTTAATCTGAACTCCAGTAGAAGGCAGGGTAGATTTGCAATTTACAGACTAGCTAAAGTAGATACATAGCACAAGGTGTTTTGGTCTTGTTAATAACACCAAAGTCACAGGTTTGATTCTCTGGTTGGACTAGATGATCTCTTGAGTTTCTTTTTAGCCTTACTTCTCTATGATCTTGTCACATCTGTAAGGCATTACTGGGCGGTCCTGTGCTTTAGGAGACAGCAGCTGCAGGTGGCAACCACTATTTTTGTGCCCTCTTCCCAAGTCAGCACATGGGGCTGGTACACATTCTAGGTCCCTAGACCATAGGTCTCTAGATCTGTAGCGGGGGAAGGCATCCTGTGTATATGAATTTGCCTTGTGCTGCACCCCCATTTCCTACTGAAGGAGCTATATATTCATATTTCCACTTGACCCAGGGGGAATCAAAATGCTGTCAGTGAATCAGAAGGAGGTTGAAGCCACAGGGCTTTTGCACAGAATCCTAAGACCCAGTAAGTGGAATCACTTGTTCATTTCTGATAGGAGCATTTCTTCATTCCACCATGCAATGATAGGGGGTCAGCAAGACTAGTTCATGGAATTTTCCTTCCACTGGATCATAACCAGCATCTTTATTATCAAAGGAAACACTGGGCGCATCTACATATTCATTAATACACCCTAATTACTATGCATTTAGGTTAGTACTTCATTAAGGAAGTTCTAACTGAATACGCACACGGTTGCATTGGCACATGACTTTGTGATGCTTACTTCATGTTAGCCTAATAATACTGCGTGGTAGGCTATTAGCACAGTTCTTAACTGCCACGCTACTGTGCAGTGTTATTAGGCTAATGTGTAGTAAGCGTCTCATATAGACGTGCCGACTGAGTGTCTTCCTTCACTATAGTTTAATAATCAGGGATCCTGGTTTCCTCTGATTTAAAAAAATCCCCAATTCTTGGGTAAAAAAAGTAACCCCAAATCCACATTTTTCCATGATTTAAATGAAACACCACTAATATGTGTGTGTGTGTGTGTGTGTGTGTGTGTGTGTGCGCGCGCGCGCGCGCGCATCTATATCTATATCTATATATAGGTATAGATATATAATATGTAAGTGTGTGTATATATATATTTTTTTGTGTGTGTGTGTGTGTGTATTAGTGGTGTTTCATTGTTTAAACTGAAAATTGGGGATTTTTTTAAATAGGAGAAAATGAGAAAAACATGCTGTGTTTACATGTGCACCCAGGACTGCAGCACATTGAACCAGGTCAGAGCAGCCCCAGCTGGCAGGAAGCCCTGGGGGTCAGCCTGGCAGACTGGGGCTGCTCTGACCCCACTCAGCATGTTGAGGAGAGGGTGGCTAGGGACAAAGGTGCTCCAGTGCAGGGCTAGCTAGTAGGCAACCCTTGCACTGAAGCACCCTTGTGACCCAGCCAGCCCCATTAGTGTCTATAATTATGTTGCAGTGCACTAAAAAAATGTTGCCATAGGATACTACTTGTGTTTACAAGGACTAACCTATGGCAGAATTAATTAGTTTACTGTGGCCTAATAGGGCCACACGTGTAGACACTGAGACTTTACTGTGGAGCTAATTAAGCAACTCCACAGTAAACAACTCATGTAGATGTACCCACTGGGTGCATCTACACATGCAAATAATGAGGGATCAGTTTATTCTAGAGGGACAAGGTCCCCTTGCCCTGGCATCAGGGAGCTCCCAGCCCCTGCTCCACAATTGCGGGTCCGGGGATGGAAGATAAGACTCTCCTAGGCCCTGCACCCCAATGATTGGGAAGTGGGGAATGACAGGGGGGTATTGTCCCTGCCTGGGCTTTAGTGGCAGAGCCCACCCTGGCAGCAGGCAGCTCTCAGGGGGAGGGAGCTATCTCCTTTCCCCTGCTGCCTAGCTGACCAGGAGCACATTTGCCCTGGATCGGCCCTCTATTGTGCAGTAAGTAACTAGTAGTAAAGTTGCTAATTGTATTTACAGGTAGCAAATTTACTTGTGATTAGAGCAAATTATTGAGCAGTAAGCATCTGCATGTGTAGATGGTGATGCTTACTGCACTGTAATTAGCTCTAATCTCGAGTAAAGCATCTCATGTAGACCCACCCACTGAGTAGTACCTCAGAGAGAACTGAGAGAAATTGATAAAGCAACTTTAAGAGTACCTTGGACTTCTCATAATTCCTTGACCCCAGTTTCTCTGGGTTTAGGCCTGACTAGTATTGTGAGACAACACATAAGAATTAATGTTGTGGTCAGAAAGCTTCTGGAAGAAGTGCTTCTTCTCTGTAGCAAATATAAGTTCTATTATGTGCCTTACTGAAGCCATACCCACTTCTGCATGCTCCCTAAACAACAGGCAAAGTATATAGACTACATTTCTTTTACTCATCTCCTGCTGTTGAAGAGAATGAATCAGTTCATTAGCTCTTTCAACTGCCTATGAAATCAGAGACATAAGATATTGCAAACTTGACTGTACTCCTTAGAAGAGATGGGCAGAATTATAAGAGTCTGCTTAATTTTTTGCTCTGGAGAACTGTACCTGGTTCTTGTTCAGAAACCTCAATGGTATTTGGATGCAGGGTGTCACAGGTTCTTCTCTATCATCATTTTTGCTTATCAGTCATATGAAGCAAGAGATGGAGACAGAGAGGCAACAAGTGTTGCAGTGTCTCTAGGATGATGGCCAATGATAAGTTTCCATTTAACTAAACAGCCATTTAACTAAATGCAGCCAGCTCAGTCAAGGCTTGATTGAGCTGAAATGAAACTGTGGTCAGTTTAGGTGGATGACAAATAGGAGACGCTAATGGTGCTGATAACAGCCCCCTTAAAAGAGACCACCTTTTTTCTGGTGGTTTGAGTTTATACCTTGTGTTCCTACTGGATTTGCAGCTGATTCTGGAAGTCCAAGTAGGACCAGTAATACCTTTTATAACAATAAAAGGTTACATACACTCACCCAGAAAGCTATTCTTTCAGATATGGTTCTTTCCTTTAGCAATTCATATTTGGTCTATAGTAACATGCACTTCTTAGAGACATACCTTAAAATCCCTGGAGATCTTCAACAATGGTAGAATACATTAAGGTGTTCATTATGGGTGTTTATACATGTGCTCTGGGAGGTGTGTATGGGGGGGGGCACTTTAATTAATGTGGCTCTGAGAGCCACGCTAATTAAACGCACCTGGAGAGTCACATGTATCAGTGTCCCTGTGCTCAAACATGGTGGCAGGGTGCTTTGAACTAAAATTTAATTTAATTTAAAGTACTCCGTTGCCATTTTTCAGCACAGGGATGCTGATACACATGATGGTGGAGGCTGCTGGAGCATGTTCATTTCCATGGTCCAGCAAACTTGATTAATTAAGTCTGCTCCGATGCACTGGAATTACAGCGTGTCAGAGCAGGCTCCCTGTATGTGTATAGGAGCCCTAAGATACTTTCACAGACTGCATCTTCTATTACACTAATGTTCTAGTGAACTGCACTGGCTTCCTGCTTGTCTCTGAGTGTTGGTTCTAAGTTTTAGCTTATAAAGTCTTAAATAAGTTGGAGGCCTGGCTACCTGAGAGATACTGTGTCCAGAGATGGGATGCTAGAGCAACTGAGAGCATTTAAATCCCTCAACCCCAAACCCCTATAGTTTAGT
The DNA here is from genome assembly GCF_000455745.1 of Alligator sinensis. NCBI lineage: Eukaryota > Metazoa > Chordata > Crocodylia > Alligatoridae > Alligator > Alligator sinensis. Next base: position 328,417 of record NW_005842028.1, on the reverse strand, counting down.
TGCATGTAAGTCTACAAGGAGAGTTCCTGGTAGGAACCCCTGACTGCAGTTTTCTTCAAAACTGTGTTCATTAGGGACTAGTTTCTTTCCGTGGAGCAGAACAGGTAACTGTGTGGGAGAGATTTATGAAAGATTCAGAGGGATATGGGATATTCTTTTGGTCTTTTGGGGTTGTTCTGCAGCACTATTCTAGTTCTATAATATTTCTGTATGTACCCAATGCATTTAAAATAAATGAAATAAATATGATTGTTCTCTACCTTATATGACATTCATAATCCAACAGATCTGAGTGCAGAGGAAAGCTAACGGGAGAGAATGGGGGTGTTTCTCAACATGCTGAAATAGTTGGGAACAGCAGGTTTTAAAACCTCCAAATTACACAAAGAAACAGTGAAGTAAAAGTACTGCCGCTGACTGTTGGGATGCGGAGCTAGTCTTGCATATTTAAGCAATAATTGACACTGCAATCAAAGCAATGAATAGCTCCCATGTTGAGGCCACACATTGCTCTGTTTATTTAGAGGCAGGGTTGATGATAGGCATTATATTACATACAGGATGGAAACGAAAGGATCTATGAGATGTTTCTTCTTAATGTCTTTGTCAACACTGAGAAAGACTCTCATTTTCTGATGTAAACTCCACAGCTTTTATGATTGTTTGAAGGGGAGTTGGGCAAAGATGCAGAACTCAATCAACGGCTGTGGTTGTTACTCTGTAGTTTAAAAGTGAAACATAAAGCTGGGATTTATCAGATTGCTAAAATCTGGATAGGAAGTAAGCTTGATATGTTAGCTGTAAGCTTTCTAACAGTTAGATAGCACTCACTCTTTCTTTTCTCCTTTTCTTTTTTTTTTAAATATCCCCCATTTCTTATTCATTTTGAAATGCCAGAGCAATTTTAGGAATAGCTAAGTAAAAGTTCAAGCTGTGGTGTGCTACTTGCAAAGAGGAGTCAGTCATGGTACTCGGGATTGTGGTCCTTTCCTTAGTGTGTGTGAGTCTATCCAAGAATCTCATGACTCAACAATTTGTCTAGACTTGACTTTGGGGAGCATAAGGCAGTCAGCTCCCATTGACTAGCATGCTTAGCCCCTCTGGGTGTTAGGCCACTGGTGTACAAACATTTTTTTTTTTTACTGCACTATGTCAAAAAGTTTCTGATATAGATTGTTTCCATAAAGCAGGGATTAAAATGAGGTGGTGTTGGGTAGCTATTTAACACTTCCCTAGTTGATTCCATTTGCTTTTGAAGCTCATATTAACTTCTTCTATACGAAAATGTTTTTTTTCTCATTCCTAATTGTGTATAAGATTTTCTCTGTTTGAATCAATGAAGTGTCTGAAGATTCCAGTGGAGGCAAGTGTTCACTCCATGACGCAATGCTGCGATAGCTCAGAAGTTTAATGCTGGTCCAAAAGGCAGTTGCATTTAAAAATACAAAGCATAATCATAACCTGAGAGTAAAGGGACACTTTCACATATTCTGTATAGTGTCTATTGGCATAGCCTGTCAGCTCTTGCAGATGGAAGAAAAATCCCCCTGTCCATAATCTGTAAAGGAACATACATTAAAAACTTCATGGCCCTTTTCTCAAAAATTCCAGAAAGGATGCTGACTGCTATCCATGGCAGGACTGGAAAGTAAGAGACAAGTGCGCGGTTTGGTATCAGATGAACATTTTTAATTATTTAATTCCTGATGTCTTTGTGCAGACCTTCCTAGTTATTCTGAGAATGTGATCTTAAGTACCCCTTGTTGTATCCCCAAATCTCAACTTCCATGCATTGTAAATATTGATGGAATCAAACTGGGATCAGATTCAGAATTCAAAAGCCAAGGCGCAGAGTGTCAAGTCTGGTAATGACTTCTTCTGTATTGGCAAGCATCATGTTTGCTGCATTAAAGAAATCCCTATTCTAATATTACCTGCTACCTCACCAATCAAACTACCACACAAAACAGTAAATGAGAGAGGGAGAAGATGACATTTTCCAAGTTAACTGGCTTCCTTCTCTGCAATGTATCTTTTTGCTCCATCATGCTGTCCCATAATTGGTTGCTGTGATTGTGGTGATTAACCTAGAGCTCTTCATAATACCTCTGCAATAGCTGTCTGACTGACTTATTAATGTTTCCTTAATAACTTGTGTAACATTCTTTATGTTTGGACCAATGTAATTATTGCAATTTTTCTGATGTTAAACCAACATAAAACTGGAGTAGTATCTTAATGGATTCAGTTCCAGATCTTTCATCTTGTTGTTTATAATGCTTCTGTGCATGCAATTCTAGGGTTGAAATTAGCATTTTGTGATAGAATCATGAGGTCAGCAATGTCTCTTGCTTATGGAGCTTCCCACGTAGAAGGCACAATTCTGTGCTCTCTCACACTGGCTAGGTAGAGATATTCAAAGAGCCCAAGGCAGAATTGATCTACACAGGTTTCTCTAAACTGCACAGATTAGATCGGGAGTGAATGAAACTCATGTTCACCCTTTGGTGGGGGAAGGGAGGGCATAGAGATACTTGCACAGGCCAAGGACAGAAGGTAGAGGGCACTTCTGCACACCTCCCAGGCACAACCTCTCTCCCCAGCCCCACCCCCAGCTGCTGGCTGTCAGCTGTGCTTGAGTCTGGGATGGGCCTCCTCTGGTATTGTGCAGCTTGGCTAACAGCCCCAGCTCTTTCCTGCCCATGCCAGCTGAGCTGGGCAACTGCACAGGGTGGGAGTGGAGAAGAGGCCCCCTGCCATTCCCTCCCTCCTCCTCCCCCCAGCTATACTTGCTTGGGTCTGGGGGGCCTGGGGATGGGCCTATGCGGTGGGGCACCCCACTTCCCTATTCCTACTCTATGTTCCTGCCCAGTACAACTGTCACAGGAGCAGGCAGGAGCTAGGGCTGAGAGTTGTGCGGGGCTAATAGTTGAACTGTGCATTGCCAGAGGATCCCCCCAGGCCCGAGCAAGCACAGCTGGGAGTGGGGGGTACACAGCGGGGGGCCTCCTCTCTCTCCCCATCCCGCCACAACTGCCACTGTGTGACTTTCAATCCTGGTCCTGCCAACTCTATGACAGCCCAGAGGTGGGGCCAGCCCAGTGCTCAGCCAGAGCAGAGGAATGCAGCTAAGCCCAACCTGCCACCTTGAAAGGGTGAGCGAGTGCAGGGCCTGCACAGATGCTTGTGATGCCAGTGGACTGCAATCTAACTTGAATGGGAAAGGATCTGGAACAGAAGTTTGATATACCAGTGTAACATGAACCAATGAAGTTTGATACCACACGCATCCAGGCCTGACTTAGACTGGGTTCCACCATTTTTAAACAGGTATATTTGTGCTGAACTTCTGTTCCGTTATAGGTTTTGACCACTTTCGGATTACTTATAACAGTTTGTGTGTAATGTCTATTCCTAGCCACTAGGCTAAAACAGATGTAACTCCATTGAACTCAGTGGGCATGCCTACACATGCAAATGCTCTTGGGTGGGTTTACTCTAGAGTAAATTACTCATAATTTACTCTAAAATCCACCACAGGTAGGTGTCTACACATGCAGGGAAGCAGGAGCAGATTTGCTGCTCAAGGCAGCAGTCTGCTTCCATCCCCGCCAACCCTGCGCTGTCCTCTGCAGCAGCCAGGGAGGGTGCTAGGCTTCTCTGGGTGCTAACCCAGGGGCTGGCAGGGAGCATGGGGCCAGGAGACAGCTGTCTCATGTCAGGGGTTGGGACATTGCTCCCTGCCCTTGGGAGCTGCCTGCTCATGGGGTGAGCTCTGCCACCAGAGACAAGGTGGGGACAATAACTCTCTGCCTTGGCAGCAGGGAGCTCCCAGCCTTGGCTCCACAATCACCATCACAAGGCCAGGGATTGGAGATTCTTATCTCCCAGCCCTAGCTCCACAGTCATGGGGCCTGGGCTGAGAGATTCTTGTCTCCCAGCCCAGGTCCCATGACTGTGGGGCCTAGGTTAGGAGATAAGAATCTCCCAGCCATTGCTCCTGAATTGTGATTGTGAAGTGGGGGCTGGGAACCCCTGCTGCTAGGGCAGGGTGATGCTTACTGCACAGTAATTTGCTCTAATCATGAGTAAAGCATCTCTTGTAGATGCACCCAGTAGAGCTGTAAACTTCCTGTAGGCAAACTGCCAAAGAGAGCCAGCTCTCCTCTCTGTATGTTGCTTGTAGCATTCAGTTGTACATTTCCCTCCTTGCAAAAAAGATTTTAAAAGAAATGGATCTGTTAATTAGGACCATCTTCCATACATGAATGCTATGGATAAAGTTAGGAGCCAACTTCAAAGGCATATTACAATTCATGAGGTCATTATTCTACCTATTAGCCCTGGTCCTGCATTCACACCAGTGTATCTGGAATAACTTGAACAAAGTCAGTGGAATCACACCAGTGTAAATAAGATAAGACCACCATTTCTCAGTACCATATCCTGAAATTGTTGTTCTTTTTTTTGTTTAGAATCTTTGTCAGTTTGTTAAAAATGAAGGCTATTGCACATCTTGGTTACAAAACAAGATGCTGCTCCCACACTCTGTAATTCTGAGGTTGACGGCCAAATTTTATTTTGGTTTTCTCTTCAGTGCCACGTAAAAAGGAAAGGTGCTGACCCAAAGCACCTGAGAAAGGTATGCTCTCAGTCATTCTGGCTCTGCAGGTCAGATACAGGCATATTGGCTTTAGGAGATTGGGAGATGGGGAATCAGCACTACAGAGGTCTTTAGGCCTCTTTCATACAGTGTCCCCTTTTTATGCACTGCCAGAATCTGTCCTGCATGTCTATAAGGAGAGGGTGGAGGTTAATGAATAGGAGACTGGATAAGCCCTCTTAGTGCTCTGGGCTGCCTATACATGTACTTGGCATTGG
>NW_005842028.1:311576-323520 GCF_000455745.1 Alligator sinensis | reverse complement strand
AGCGGTTCTGGGAGATCTGCTGTAATTAAAATGGCACAGCATCATGTATATTAAGCCCCCATACATTTAAAAATGGCTGCAGGATGCTTTAACTAAGCTCATTTGATGAGCTTTAGTTAAAGTTCTCCAGTGGCCATTTTGAAATCCGTGGGTGTGATAATGCTAGAACATTCTAATTAGAATGTGGAGCAGACTCCATTAATTGAGTCCACCCTATACATTCTAATTAGAACACATTGGAGCATGTATATAGGCACCCCTAATATTTAAGTACCCATACAGGCAGTTCATCAGATTGCATCTATGTGCATTCACTGATGCGTAGAGGGAGATGAAAGACGTCCTCTATACTCTTTCTGTAGCCCTTCCTAGTCCTTTTAACATCTACAATGTAGTCTTTAGTTCATAGCAGTGGCTATCTTTAGAAAAATCTTTATAAAGTGGGCCAGATTGTCAGCATCCATAAATCAACAATTATGTGATTGAATTTCCAATCTTTGCCAATTAACTGAGGGTCCAGCCTATTGGTGTTCAGTCTTTTTCCTTCTGTGGACAGTTTGAAACATTGATAATGATGATGATGATGATGATACTTGTCTGTTACATACTTGGAAATATCTAGAATGAAGTACTTATGAAAGCCAAATAGAAAATGATGTGATGATTAGGACATTTCTCTCTCTGGAATTCTTAAACAATTTGCCAAAAAGGCTACATTTCTGACTGGTTACAGCATGCCTCAGATACTGTTGTAAAGGGAAATGCTGAAGGCCAGGAAATTTTAGCCACCTCACCTAGGAAGTACAATAATCATCTTGAAATGTACTGCAATGGGTCAGTTATTGCTAAGGCTGTATTTTTGTCACAGCTGTCATGGACAGCATGGTTTTGAGAGTGCCTCCTATAGTTCTTTGTAGAATCAAGTCTGGGAAATAGGAATGCGGATAGAAAAATAACTCTCAGACGCAACCTGTTGCTTTGTAGAATTGGCAGAAAATGTTGCCTCACCCTCAGCTAATCACATTTATCCTGATTTTAAAAGCAGTACACTATCACTATATACCATTGGGCCATTTTTAGATCTGGATTCACAGATACTAGCTTTAGAGCAGGCCCAGTCTCTCTTGTGTTTTCCCCTTTGGCTATCCAGCAGAGTGGTCTTTACTACTCGGGTAGAGCTGCACATGATCTCTCTGATCTCCAGAGTACACCATTAAGTGCTTGTACTTGTTTTTCTTTTTTTAAGGCTGACTAGAAACCCTGGTATATTCAGAATGTAGGAGCCTACTTTGTTTCCATGACAGACCAGGAAGATACATCTGTAACAGAGGGCCTGGGGCTCTCTCATAGATTCATAGATGTTAGGGTCGGAAGGGACCTCAATAGATCATCGAGTCCGACCCCCTGCATAGGCAGGAAAGAGGGCTGGGTTTAGATGACCCCAGCTAGATGCCTATCTAACCTCCTCTTGAAGACCCCCAGGGTAGGGGAGAGCACCACCTCCCTTGGGAGCCCATTCCAGACTTTGGCCACTCTAATTGTGAAGAAGTTCTTCCTAATGTCTAGTCTAAATCTGCTCTCTGCTAGCTTGTGGCCATTATTGCTTGTAACCCCCGGGGGCGCCTTGGTGAGTAAAGCCTCACCAATTCCCTTCTGTGCCCCTGTGATGAACTTATAGGCAGCCACAAGGTCACCTCTCAACCTTCTCTTGCGGAGGCTGAAGCGGTCCAGGTGCCCCAGTCTCTCCTCATAGGGCTTAACCTGCAAGCCCTGAACCATACATGTGGCCCTTCTCTGGACCCTCTCCAGGTTATCTACATCCCTCTTGAAGTGCGGCGCCCAAAATTGCACGCAGTACTCCAACTGCGGTCTGACCAGTGCCCGATAGAGGGGAAGTATCTCGTCCTTTAAGACAGAAGCAGCCCAGCAAGGGAGCACTTCAGGGCACGCAGGGTGCAGCAGCTGCTGGTTGCTGGGGCAACAGGGTAATTAGGCCAATTGGCCGGTACGTGCAGGCAGCCCAGGAAGTCTCTTGACTGGAAGGGGGCAGGGCCCTGGGAGGATATAAGCCTGGGGTTTGCGCTAGCAGGCTAGTCTCCCCATGGCAACCACAGCATGAAGAGCTCCTGGCAGCAGGGCTCATGAAGGGACTGTGGTGCTGCATATGGATCCCCGGTGAAGCTAGAGGAGTCACTAAGATATAGCCCAGGGCTGGGAGGCTATTTTAGCTGAGTGGTGAGGGAAAATTTCCCCCCTTAAAGGGGCCGAGGGCTCCTCCCCCTTTGTGTTTCTATTATAGCCCAGGGATTTATGTTTATATTGTATTTACACCAGTGGTTTGGGTTGAGACTATAAAGTCAGTATATGGAGGTGCCATTAGTGCCCGAGGGGCACATGATGGCCTTGAACTCTGCCAATAGAAGCACAAGGCAGAAGTGACTATTGAGCTCAGAGCAGGCATAGAGTGAGGCCACAGAGTCAGACAGGGGCCAGGGGCTTGTGCCCAAGACAGGCGCACCCAGATAGAGGCCACAGGCCTGGTGCCTGAAAAGGCTAGACCAGAGCTAGTGCCTCAAAGCCAGGCCCAATACAGTGGGCCCAGGCTGGAAGGCCTAGCTAGAGTAAAGGGGTGAAGACCAAGGATGCTGAAGCCCTGACAGGAGAACAATAATACAATTACACCTGTGAGGTTTGGAGTGTGATGTAGGGGAGGATTGGAGCCACTCAATTAGCTCTTAAGGCTGTAGGTACCCTGCAGGGCACAGTTTATCAAAGAGACCCAGCCAGGGGCCTGGGGCAAGTAGAGACCAGTGGGATGCTGAGGAATGTCAGTGGGGGGACCAGTTGGACTAGGGTCATGTGAAGGACCATGGGCAGCCTCCCTATTATTATTATGATCCTTATTCCATTAAGGTGTGGCAGGAGAAAAAGGAGGTGCCTTAGGGGCAGAGTGGGGCATGGTCATGGAGCCACCAGAGGGTGCCACAGATGCCCCTGGGACCCCAACATGCTACAACATCACACAATGTAGAACAGCGGCTGCTGTGGCTGCTTATTCAATTCTGCATTCACTCCTAAACCTAGGACCTCATGTAGAAGCCCTATCTAGTAGCTTTCTCTATGACCTCCTGCTTCTTTCTCTAGATCTTTACTTGTGATACACTGGTACTTAAGTTATCTATTCTTACAGTGGGCTGGGGACACTTAAAGAACTCCGTTTGAGTAAAAAACTCTGGGACAGGTAGCAATTGTGATCCAGCAAATAAAGCACTGGGCTGGGATTAGGAGACTTAGTTCTATTCTTGGCTTTGCCACTGACATACTTTGTGACCTCAAGCAAATGCCTGTACCTCTCAACATTCTGGTTTCCTATCTGTAAAATGGGAATAATGACACTTACATTCTTTTGTAACTTGCCTTGAGATCTTTGGATAGGAAGCACTACATAGGAGCTGAGCATTATTATTAGAAATTCATTTCAGAATGAATGGTGCATATGCCACTAGAGACATTTTCTTACAATGGGCTGTGCAAATGGTAATAGTACTGTAAACCCTCAGCATCCGTCCTTGGAAGGAAAATTAAACTATTCAGTGGCAATGTAAAATCAGTATCACTGTATTGCAAAAAAAGCTGGAAGATGACAAAAAGTCTTGGGAAGAAAATAAAATCTTTTATATACAGAGGCCACAAAAGAATCTTGCAAATTTTCTGTCCCACACTGATATAATAAAGATAGGTAAGAGAGAGGAGCAAGCAAAGAAATATGGAAATTGAAGAAAAGATGTGGAAATGGATCAGTCAGTCATGCTAAGAATGGGTGATGCAGAAATAACCAAACAGGCAATCTTTTGGAAATTAAATGAGGAAAGGAAAGACAAAGGCCCGAAGAGGCATAGAAGATGACAATACAGAGAGAGAGAAAAATGAAAGCTTTTAGACTAGGCTGGTCAATGTTAGAAAGAAGAGCAGCTGACAAGAATGGAATCACTTCCTTTTTGTCTCCATACGCCATATAGCATAAAGGATGCTAAACAAATGCTCAGCACTGACCTTGTATTTTGTAACTTAGCATTTTGTTCACAACATAACAAAAATGACAAAACAACCTTCTCCTGAAGGTTTGTCACAGTAATGTAAATAAGAAATGCATTCATTGTCTCTACCAAAATTTTTTAAGTAACTTGACAGGCAGAAGGTAGGGCAGGGAGGCACCTTCTGCCTGACTTCGAACTAACAAGGCTAAGTACCTCTGTGCTCATGGAAGGCACTGACCTGGGAGATGAACTGGTTTCTTTCTAATGTCTGATTTGCTAAGTGGACCTGGTGATATGCATAAAAATACATATACCTACGTTAACAACTTCTCTATGTGGAAGCCATACTTAGAAAGGTGTATCGTTAGCTGATTAAAGATAATTTTAACTGAAACACCACCAGCACCACATACACAAACAGATTCAATTAGTTAATTACTAATTCAAAGTCAGTATTGTTTACTTTTACCTTGAGCATAACTTCTCATTTAACACAAGGGGTACAAGAAGAACAAGCTTAGGAAACAAGATTATTTTTGGATCATGATAATTCTTTCTTTATCCTTTGAGTACCACTTGTCATTGAAGTCCTGATCCTGCTTTTAATTACCCTGGAGTAAATCAGGAGTCAGTCTTTGGCAGTCAGTAGAGTTACATAGAGGGAAAACCAGTGTATGTGAGATTTGAATCAGGCTTATTATTTCATTGTCCCCAGTGAACAGGTAAAGAATAGATAAAAATGAATGTTCAGCCTTTTTTTTTTTTGTTAATAGAAAGTCTTGCTGTTTACCTACATCAGGACTATTTGGTGTGACCATGAACTGTAGGAGGTGCTGGCCTGTGGCCCCTAGACCTCAGACCAGACAGACCCCATGTTGTGAGGGTGGTCCCTCTGGATCACCCTCTACCATGTGGGCTCTGCCAGCAGCACATAGATCCCCAGAAGCGGCATGCTCCTCGCCACCCTCTGCCATCTGGACTGTGCAGGCAGCATGTAGACCACATGGATGCTGAGGCGGCCACCTCCAGGGCCCGTGAGCCAATGTTAAGTAGTCGCAGGCCATATGTGTCTGGGTGCCATTTGGGCAGCCCTGACCTAGTGTTATGAGATCCTTTTAAGGGTGCAATATTAGCACTGTTAGGTGTGCAAACACCTCCACAATTCATAAAATAAATCCAGAGATTTTACATAGGAATCCATAGTGTCAAAAAAGGTCTGCACACTAGTGCTCTTTCTGAGTTTTTAACAACCAAAAATTTGCTCTTATTATTTTTTTGTAGTAAAAAAATAAGTGAAAACTAAGAGCTGGCATTATCTGAGGGTGCCTTGAATATAGCAAGGAGTGCCTTTGATTTTAAAAGATCAAGAACCTGTTGCTTATGCTTCTTTTAATCTTATCTGAGCAAGATCCTGGCCCCAGACTGACCTGATTAAGGCTGATTCAGTTTGAGGTTGAAATTTTCAGTAGTCTCTGCCAGTTGGGTTGGCTGGTTTGTTTTAATGACTGAGCATTTGCTCGCTCTCTCTCTCTTGCATCTGGCTGTTTGTGACCCCATCAGCTATTTTGACAGCCATGAACTGGCCAGAGTTTGTCTCTCTCTGATTACACCTTATTTCTTCCAGCTGTATTCTCTTTTCCAATCATTAGACTCATATAGCTGGTCCTGTGACTCTTGGGCTTTTTCCCCATGCTGGAGAAAAATGCAGAGAGCCAGTTCAAAAGACTGGCAGAGATTTTCAAAGAAATCTAGGGGAGGTAGGTGACAGAGTCATATAGAGAATCAATTGGATATGGGCTACTTGAAAATCCCAGCTTTGGATATTTTATGACGCCAGAATAGCCTTAACAGATTCAGAATCTGGCCCATAACTTTTAAGTTGACATTGTCTCTCAAACTTCCAATTAACATTAGTTTTGAGTGAACTGTGTTACATTAATCTGGATATATTTTGATGCAGAGCTTGGCAATAGAACTGTTAAATCCGTGGTTAAGAAGTAATCTAATTTAACCTTTACCTATTATACTTTTTCAAATGTATTTACAAGGGAGAACAGCAAGTCAGAGCTACATGCTTTGCCAGACCCATTCCATTCTGCCTTTCATTGGTCCCTCAATAGCAATGCAAAGAAATTATTTTGGGGCTGACTTTGAAATGCTTAATATCAGTCCAGAATTGAGTAAATTAGTCCCAGACATCCATCGCTTTGTATTTCTGGTAGATCTGGGAGACAAACACACAGACTTGCTAGAAGCTACAATTCTCTCTCTAATTCAAAGGCATTTTACTTGGACAGAGGTGTGCCTGTTGTGGACTTTGTTTCAAAGTTGACCTGCAAAAAGAAAAATAATTAGTTTGTTCCAGTTTTTTTTTTCTTTTATGCTGTAAAACAGATGATTTATAAGGTATTATTGTCACAGTCAGCTGACTCATTGAAGGCAAGGACTGAGAAGAAAGTCTAACAGTGAAGAGGTTGTGACACAAGGCAAAGGCAGTGCTTGCATCTGAATAGGCTTCAAGGCTTTCAGCCCAACACCTTCCATAAACACTAACTGCTTATGTAAAATTAATGTGAATCAAAATGTAATAGAATACATAATAGCCCATGAAGAAGAAAGCTGAGCTTCTGCAAGCTGTTTGAAAAACTTGCACAACAATGCTTGACCATACAGACCCCTTTTCTTATTAGTCATCCAGTTTTTGAAGCATTTCCAAGTCCCTACAGAAGAGCATATTAAAAACAATGCTTTGAAACAGCCCACAGAAGTCAACTTACTCGAGCAGTGTGCATCCTGCGTTGTAAACGTTTCCCCATTTCCCACAAGTATCTCCCTCATCATCTTTCTTATTTTTTTTAACCTACAATTGGAGAAAGCATTGTCAGTTTGGATAACAAGTTTCCTAGCTAAAATATGCAGTGGTTGGGACAATAGTTCCAAATTTCCACCTACTATTCACAAACCAAATACGAATGTGAGCAGCAGGAGGCTGACTTTTAAAATAGGCAAGTGTTGCCACACATTTAAAAGATGGCTGCTCTTCAAATCTCTACTGGTTTCCCTTCCTCGTCTGCATCTAATTAAAATTCCTAGCCTGAGTCCAGATGTGCATGGGTGTGCACTTGCAGCAGCACAAATTTGTGCCACTACTTTGTGCTGTAGTGCATGCCTCTGCATGTGCGCTTTGGTGAGGGATAAACTGTCCTGCTTTAGGCAAACTGCCCTTCCCCGCTCCTCCTGGCTCCCAGCATGCTGGAACAGCTAGGGCAAAAAATAAATAGTAGATGCTCTTGCCAGCAGCCAGACTGTCTCCCTGGAGGACCGAGCCTCTGTTTGTTCCAGCGCATGCTACCATAGTGTGTACCATACCGCTTTTTTTTTTTTTAAATACTGGGAAATCCCAGCAGCAAATTTTGCTCCTGCATTGCAAATTTGAAGCATGGGGCACATGTTAATGTTCCAGGAGTGCAGTTTGTGGTGCTGCAAAGAGGTTTGTGGTGCCACAAACCACACGAAACTACACGTCTGGACATGGCCCCAGTGTCTGATTCACTGTTGCCTTACAGACTGTGTGGTACTGGGCTAGGAAGTGTGTAGGCTGGATGTGAAGTAACAACAGTGTGTGTCCTTAGCAGGGCTGGCATGGCTGATGATATAAGTTGGTGATGATTTTGGATACTCACACTGCTTTAAGAGGAAACCACTGAAGTAGGGACAACTCAAGCTGCTGGCCCCTAAATCTTCTTGTGCCAGGGTCAGGGGAGATGCCCTTCACTGGGTACTCTCCAGACTGAGATTGGCCTAGGGTGTTGCTCCCTCTTGTGTCTGCCTACCCACCATGACTTGACGTTAAGTATATGATTTACATAATAGGAGGCAGTTCACTGTGATGACCTATAGTCCTTTTATAGGCAGGATTTACAGTCTCGGTAGTCACGGTTCAAAACAGAGTTAAAAAATTGGGCCCTGTCCCTTTAAGGGCTAGCCAGACTTGCCAGTTTGGTCACCCTGTGAATCTGAGTAGGGTACCACTGGCTGGGACCTCCACCACCCCTCCACTCCCTCCACAATCCACTGGAATCCCAACCAAAATAGACACAAGAAAAGAACAGGAGCCTTTGCTTACTCCCATCCAGGAGTGTTGCAGCCTGGAGCTTTACTCTCTTCTTCTTTCTCCCTCCTTCCAGTCTCCACAGCTGCTTATCTCCCCACTGGTGCTTCCCACAACCAATCTGCCAGCTTCTTTGCCAGCTGACAGTCAGCTGCCCTTCAGGTAAGTGCATTCCCCTGGGGATTCCTCTAGTTTTGTTCTGGGCCAGGTTTTCTGTCCAACCCGGCAGCTGGCAGTCTCTCTGTTCCCCACAGATGGAGCCAAGGGAGGAGCGCAGAACCACCTTCTCCCTTACTCTGCTGCACTTCTTCTCCTGTATCTTTGCATTTACATGGCCTCTATCCTTGTCTTCAAGACAAATTAAAACCTACCTGTTTCTCTATTTTTATTTCCCATTCTTCTTACTTACCTCCTTTGCTGCACCTAACCAATCTCCCTTATTGTTCTATCTATGACCTTTACTCTTTCTTGCCTTCTTCCAAGATGCCTCCTACAAGTCTAACCTTGCTTCTTGCCACAATCCACCACAACCTTTCCATTCCACAATCGAGTTTCACCTCCAGAAGTCTTTTTCTACCATGTGACCTATCATTCCAAAATCCTCACTGCGTTAGACATTTCCCCAAAGCATTCCCACAAGACATCCTCAAGCTCTACCTATACATTTGTCATTTAGAGTGCAAGCCCTTCAGGTCAAGAGCTTTGGATCAATATAAGTTCGGTCCCTCACTCTCTTTTTTTTTCTTTTGAGTTTCTTTTGGAACCTTCTGATATATGGTAAGAAAAATTGTTTTTGCAATATGCTTGGTTCCCCCAGAAAGCTTGTTCTTACAAGATTTATAGCCTAAGGGGAATACTTAGTTTGAAGATGCAACTGTGGCAGAAAGTATGGGTGTGAAGGTGCTGTGTTCAATGGAAGTTCCCAGGTGTATTCTACTTGCAGATTGGGGCTGTATTTCAGGGTGGGGCAATTATTTCAGTTGGAGGGCCACTTAATGAGCTTTGGTGAGCTGTTGAGGACCGCATGAGTAGCTTTGCTCCCTGACAGTTGCCCCACCTGCTGGTCGCCATCTTGGGACCAGAAGTCCCATCCCTAACACCTGACCTTTGTCACCAGAAGTCCCTCTCCTTGCCCCAGAATTATTCCCTTTTTTTTTTGGGGGGGGTGGGGGTGGTAATTACCATCTTGAAACTGGAAAAAAAAATCAAATCATATACTAAAAAACTCAAGCATCTATTATAACTTATTTTAATTTAATTACAAAAATATTTTTGTCCTTATTTATGTGTGTTTGCACAGTTTATCTAGAAGCAATTCCATAATAGCTCAAAATACAGTCTTACTCTTGTATATTCTGTGTGTGTGTGTGGAGGGGTTACAGGGATGTATGTGAGGGCTGTGTGGTTGGGGAGTGGGTGTAGGGGTGTGGGTATGGTGAGTAGGGTGTGGGGGGGAGGGTGCAAGGGTGGGTGTGGAGGGGTATGGGTGTGGGGTGTGGGATAATGTGGGTGTGAGTATGGTAGGGATGGGAGTGTGTGGGTGGGGGGGCTGTGGGAGGGTATAGGTATGTGCTGTGCAGGAGCCTCCCAGCTGGGCAGGATCCTCCCTAGTGAAGACTTTTGCCTGCCTGCTCACTCTCCCAGAGCAGAACAGTACAGTGTGGTGCAGTACAGTGCAGCAGGAGCTGCAGCTAGAGGCAAGGGGAGCAGACCAACCCCGCCAGCCCTGGCCAGTGTTCACAGCTTCTGATGGGGCTGTTCCTGGTGCAGCTGCAGCCAACCAGGTGCTGCTGTGCTCTCCTTGCCTCCGGTGGCCGCTTTTCCCACTCCTGCTCCTGGCTGTGCCACTCTGGGTGGGTGGTTGGAGGGTAAGCTTCAGCCCGGCTCCTCCTGCTAGAGGTGAGAGGAGCAGAGGACCATCCAACCAGCTACAGCTGTACTGGGAACAGCCCCTCCAGAAGTGGGTTGGCTGTGGCCAGGGTGGAAGGCAGGCACTGGCTGCCTAGGTGGGAGTGGGTAGAGCTCAGTCCCCTATGGAACATTGCAGGGGCAGCTGTGGACTGGATCCAGCCTTTTGGCAGGCCAGATCCAGCCCCCAGGCTGTATTTTGCCCACCCCTGCTGTATTGAGTAGTTTCTTGTAAAGCATTTAGGAGTGATGGATTCTAACGTCCTGTCAAAGGGTCAGGTATGTTTTCCATCCCTCTTATTTTTATATGCCATTTTTCTGAAGGTTCTCTGCCCATTATTCATCAACATAATTTACTTACAGAAAACAATCATGCAAGAAGTGAATAGGTAAATGTTTTATCCAGCAAGAACCAGGTTTTCAGTATGGCACATGTCAAATACAGATCAATATTTCCTACTGTCAGTTTAGGATAGTTTGCTGTGCTGGTTCTAAATATATAACATGGCTACAGTCATGCCTACCTATTAGTAGATAAGTTGTGAAAATATGTAACATAAATGATTGAATATGAAATTAATTGTCTATTTACATTTTGGTAAAAATACCTATATATCGAGAGCCTAAAAACAGGTTCAAATGAGATTATATGTACCTTATTAAATATTTATTTCAATGGGAGTTCAATTGATACCTAAATACTTTTGAGGATCTGAGCTTTAGTGTTTTAAAATACCCTGGTTCCTGGTTCAGTTTTTTTTAGGCTTTACCAATGTGGATAAAGCAACTCCAGATTCTTCACTGGATCAGACAATTGTAATCGCTAGTCTGCAGTGGTTCAAGTTCTTTACTTTGATAGCCTCCTTAAAACTTTCAAAGTAAGCACAGGATCATTTTTAGCAGTGGACATAGATCAGATGAAAGTAAAAATCTGAGTGGGGGTGAAAGCAGCTTGGTGCTTCAGAGATGTACATCTTATTTGCTTTGTATTTCAGCAGGTTTTCAGTTCTTTTGCAGAAGGGTTTTTTATCTGGATTAAAAAACCTGTGGTAGCATTCACTTACATGCATGGATTGGCTTTTCAGCAGTATGAAATGTGATTAAGAAGAGGTTCTGCTTCAAGAACAGCTCTTGAACTTGGGCCAATCCACTTCTTCTGGCAAATCAGAGGATGAGGGATATGCGTGTGTGCATGTGCGTATGCATGTGTATCTTTTCTTCTGGTCCTTTAAGGTCTGCCTGATATTGTAAAAAATATAACAATGAACAATACAGTTGCTAAGATTATGGAAGAACTAACTGCTGTAGAATTGTTAGCGGTATTGCCCAAAATGACTGACAGTATGGCAAGTGGTTGAGGAAACATTCATTCAAGGCCAAATTAGATGCCAGAGAGCCAGCTGCACAGGTTTATTTGACAGGAACCAGTTGACACAGTTATATAAGTACAGCGCAAAAGAATTGTTGAATAGGAACAGGCCAGACCTACCTGTTGATCTCTAAAATCTCAGACACACTCTACAGCCAAATTTCATGGATCCCTTCTTACAGTCTGTCCCAGTGGAGCTGGGGCGACCCGAGGACCCCAGGCCAAAAACAAAAGAAAGCCTCACTTACCTCCTGCAGGAGCCAAAAGGCGTGGGGAGAGGTGCGCGGCAAAACCGCCCGCGTGGTTTTGTTAGCCGCACCTATATCCAGCTGGGGCAAGGTGACGTCAGTGGGAGACGCCGCCCGGCAGAGATAAAAGACTGCCCCGAGGACGCAGCAGGAGGGCTGGTGAGCAGAGGCTTGATGGCGAAGCCCACACCCCGAGAGGCACAGCCGCTGCGTCAGGCAGCCCGGGACAGCAGGGGCGGAGCCTGTGGAGGCGCAGGGGGGGGGGGCAACA
>NW_005842028.1:306170-311537 GCF_000455745.1 Alligator sinensis | reverse complement strand
CAGAACAAAAGCCGGTGAGGAAGCCGGCAGCAGAACCAGCGCAAGAGCCGGCAGCAGGACCGGTGAGGGCTCAAGCAGGCATAGAGGGGGAGGATCACCTCCCTGGCTCTACTCGAGATGCACCTGTGGATGCACGACAAGGTCCGGTGCTCCCTGCCAAGTTAACACAGCGGAGGGCAGGGAGCAGATACAGACCAATCTGGAATGTTGGATCAATGGGCAGAATGAAGGAGGATGCAATTCAACAAAGACAAATGCAGTGAAAACTTTTTGTTTTATTTGTTTTGTGGAGGGAAGATTAACTGATGCTCAACAGATGGCAAATGGGCAAGGAAAATTCTATGAGACTGTAACAGGGCCCTGCCCAGGCTGCCAATTTACCATACAGATGGTGGTCAGTATGAGCCTGGGGAAAAGGAGAAGCATGCAGCCCCACTTGAGGGGATGCATGCCCAGCTATTCTGGGTCAGCCCAAGCGCAGGTGGCCTGGTTGCAATCTGACTGGCCAGAGTCACTGATTACCCCAGAGCCTGGGAGAGCACAGCTAAAGGACAGACTGAAGAAAAAAGACAGGGGACATGCCAGGATTCAAGAGGAGAGCCTACATCTCCACCCTTCTCCTCCACCATTGGAGAGGAGAACATCACTGCCACAAACAGCACCAGACCACAGCCCATGCCTGAACCCTCACACAGAACAGTAGAGGTCAGGCAGGGAAGGGAGCAGAAGTTATGGCAAAGCTAGTGGCAAAACAGCTAAAAGAGCTATACAAAGATAGCTGGCTGATGCTGCATTACCAGCAAGGAAAACTGCAGGCCAGGAGTGCCCCAAAGAGCAGTGAGCTGGAGCACAGGACCCACACCGAGCTATCTCAGGCCAACCCAAACAGAACAGCATCCTGTATGGGACGCAGGCAAGGGGAGCCTGGAAGCAGGTGCAGAGAGCTTGGACGAGGGCAGTTGGGAGTGGTGCCCCAAGTCACCCTGGACTAAGTTCAGTACCCCAGTATGGGGGCTCAGCTAACATTTTGGCATGAGTGCCCTGCCCAGCCAAATAGCCTGAGGAATTTAAGTTCAGTACCTTTTTGTGTTGTAATCCTTTGAAACAAAGGCACAGGCATCATTCTGAGCAAGCTTGAGTCACATGTAGCACCTAAAAGAAGAAGGATCAAACAGAGACTAGACTTACTGTCAAGGTCCAACAGCAATACCTGAGTGGAAAGGGGTGTGGTGTAGAGAAGGAGGAGCCCCACAGAAGACCAACATAGACTCTACTGCCCTAAGACCACCAAGTAACCACAAGTACCACCTCCCCATAATTAATCATTCATCATATATAAACAACAAGTCATGGCAGGGGGGAGGAAGGAGGTATGTTGTCATCAGGTGAACAGGGCATGCATATCACCCATCAGCAGCTTCTCTGGGCATGTACCTGTCACAGAGACATTTCATGAAGTTCCCTCAACTAGTTTTCCCTAAATCAACATATTTAATGGGCTATTCATGCCCTTGATGTTGCAACTAGCTCCATATTGATAAATCCCTGCACTTGTGCAAAGCTCATTGACTCCAGTGGGGCACACTGCAAGTGCACGGATTTGCTTGCATCAATGGCTTCTTCGGTTAGGTAGTCAAAAAAGAAACAGAATGTACAACTCTGAATGTACTTTTTAAAAAACGTTTTTCATGCCCCTCCAACACACCATTAACAATACAATTAAATTCTTCAACAGCACATCAACCGAATAGTACATTATCCAGCCCCTTGCCTAACTTCCATCATTATACAATGTTTACACTTAGGCAAGTAAAGAAAAAAATTTTACAACATGGAGCATACAACATGTAGTTTGACAAGCATTTTGTACAGTGTCTGGGTTGCACAGATTTCTCCTATTCCTAACTGTTGCTCTGCTTTCTTAACTCCTGTCCATGGAACTAAATGCAGCCATCCAAACACAGCTAACCAATACTGAGGCTTTCTGGTTTAATTCTTAATACAAATGTCATTCATCACTAGGAATATCATCTCTAGGGGATTATGAGTGAATGAGAATGCCAACACAAATTCAATCAGTGTTTTCCTTGAGCCTATCTCTCTTGAATCATATTTCTTGATGAATATTTCAATCAATTAGCTGGCAGTTTATTTTGTCCACATCTTTCACAAGCTCTACTGAGTTTTTAGCTTGTTGCCCAGATGGAACACATCTGTCAGCAAGGCCTAACTAAATTAGCCTAATTCAAAGCTCCTGCAGGTCTCTGGAATTTAGTAACCACTTTGTTGTAGCCTTCCTCACCTTTGTAAGGAGGTGAAGCAGAACAGAGTAACAGGAACTCTCACTGGATATATTGTGGATGCATATTTGTAATGAAGTCTTTAGGACACCTGATCATTTGGATTTTGATTAATGATTGATTTTTGTTAAAATACAGCACCTGGCATATCTTTGCAAGTCAGATCTCAATTTGTAATGTACCAAAAAGTAGTACTAGAAAAAGTAGAAACCTGTAACTGTCAGTCAAGCCAACCTGGACTTCAAAAGCTTTCGCTTTTTTGGTATTTTTTTGCAAGAATTATGTTATTCAAGATGTTGGCAGTCATAACCTTAAAGACAAGTTAGAAAATATTTCTGACCTATTCTTACATCTCAAAGCACTGATGCAGTTGAATGGGATGTGTAATCTGTTCACCCACAACAAGGGACTTTATCCTACTGTGAGCTGAGTTTAGGATCACAAGTAGATTTTTTAGTAATCTGTTCCAAAATATGGAATTTGTTAAACAAAAACTCTGTGGCAAATCCTACTAGGGAAATTTATTTTCCTACTCTTCATTTTCCTGGAGTCTGATCCAAAACTAGGATGTCTTTTGTGTGTGTGTGGTGATTAAAATTCTAAATGATTGCCTTGATATAAAAGTAAAATCTGACTGTGCGCACACGTGCAATAAATATCCTTCATATTAGGAACTACAGGAAAACTCCAGCTTGGTTAAGCAAAGCACTTATGCCTATGTATAAGCCAAAGGGATTTACATACATTCTTATGTGCTTTGCCAATAGGCATAGATTTAAGAAGTTAATTCAGGAAAGCAGTGAGGCCTAAGAGCCAGATCTAACTCCCAATGGAAGGACACCATTACCTTTTTCCTTTTTATAATTGCTTACGTTATCTAGTATTAGACAGACCTGCACAATTAGGGCTGATCAACTATTATTCATAGTAACTTCTTATTGTATACTCACCTCAAAATGAAAGTACCTTAAAAATGTTAATTGCCAGTTCTGGAAAACATTAACGAACTGTGTTGTAACATTTGTAATTTATCAAATTCCCCTTCTCCAGAGTAAAAGAGGTCTCTTTCTTTTCAAACACCTGCAGAGTGTACAAACTAAATAGGAACATGTCATGCTCTGATGCACAAAATAAATATACACTTGATCAAAAAATAGCAACATGGAGGAAATGGTAGTTCACGCTACCTGGTGTCAGCCCTTTCATACACATTGGCAGCTCATGTAGGTTTTGGATGACCTATTAGACCATTGGACCAAGTTTTCAATTTAGTGAAAAATAAAAATTAGCAGGAGTGTTTGCATTAACATTTTTACCATTACTGGCTGCCTTGTAGTCTGAAGCAGTTCTAAAATACAGATGGAAAAAACATATATGAGAAATCTTAATTTAGGGAATCTGTCCATGGAGAAATATAAATCATTCTGGTTTGAGATTTTGAATGCTCTATATACATCTTTATCAAACTACAAATTCTTCTTGCTGTGAGCATTGTCTGCTTTCTCCCACCTTCTTTTTTATAAGAAATTCCCAAGGCTAGTGACACAGGGCTAAAGTAGAGGGTCACTGAACCTTGTTGATTCAAGTGGAAGCCCACTTGGATGAAGAAGATGGCCCATCCGTCTAGGTATGCTAATAGTTAAATAACAGATCTTATGTTCAGGAGAGGGAATGGGGAGAGGAAGAGGCTGTCCCTGGAGGATCTGATTAGGTGATCAAAAGGAGAATTATATCACCAGTCATTTTAGAGGGAGAAGAGACTAGGAGCAGAACCAGAAAGCTGACTTTAAGACTGAGAAGAAACTATATGTCATGGAAAAAACATACGCAGGCAGACAGGGGAAGGAGATAAAGGAAACTGGCCTTCTTAAAAGGCTCTGTCCTTAGCCCAATGAATGCTTAGGAGGCATAAGGAAAGTGAGACAAGGAAATATATTCAAGTATTTTTCTGACAAGAGCTGCATATCTTTTTCTCCTGTCTAAAGTAGATTGAGTATTTTTTAATCCCTTCTGCAAAGTCTCTGTATAATGTATTTCAATTGTCATATATCTGTGGAGACATACATGGTAAACTAGCATGCTCATTGGGTTGGTACTCTTGAAAAATGCATTATTGAACAACTGGGATGTATTAGGGTGCCTCAGCATCATCTGGGGGATGGGAGGCTTAGAGCAAAGTATGTGGTCCCTCCTTCATGAAAAAGTAACAGGGAGTACAGGGGCAGATCTAGAGGGTGGTTCAGGTTCAACCCCTTTGGTTCCTGCTTACCCAAACTTTAAAAGCAACCACCTAAGGGAGGTAGTGGCATTTTTATTCAGGCAGTGCTGAGTCAACTGGCTTCATGGCTCATTTTCATCTCCCTGATTTCTGCTAATTTCTCTTCACTCCAGAGGTGTTAATGACCCTCATCCTTTTCAATGGTTTTTGTGTTCCACTATCCAAACTATCCTTTCTTTTTTGATTTTGTTGTTTGTGAGCCATTCCTGGTAATTCTGTCTTCTATTTCACAGCCCTGCAGAGTGTTTTGGCCTCTAGCTTAAAACTCAGGTGTGGTAATATAAACTCAGGTGCAAAAATGACTGGCAGTGAAACATTGTCAAGATGCTCAAGACGGGTAGATTTTGTTTTATGAATTTGAATAAGAAGCATATATTTAACTATAATGACTACAGGATGAATGTCACAATATCTTTTGACTATTTTGATTTTTGCCTTGCATTTTTTAAAACTTTATATATAATCTAGCAAATTAATGCACATTCCAATAGTTGCATTTACTTTGCTTTGATCTGACATTGAATAATATAGTACTACTTCACTAGAATATTAGTAAAGCTTCTGGTTTCCCTTTAACTAGAGAAAAATGTGTGCTGTTTTATATTTTTCGTACCATATGCACCCCCTTTTTCAAAATCCGAGATCCACCCATGAAAGTGCATATGACAAAGATAGGCCAAAGAAAAATACAACCCTAAGGCCTGTCCAGAATAAAGGAAGGTTAAAATCATATAGATCTTCCAAAACATTTTGAGGTGTCTTCTGGTAGTTGAGAACTGTTCTCTGGGA
>NW_005842028.1:294348-306139 GCF_000455745.1 Alligator sinensis | reverse complement strand
GAATGAATCCTGAAAAATTTTTGAATTTTGGGACAGTTAAAAAATTAAGTTGTTTCACTTATAAATTAACATACAGGTGACCTAATTCAATGAGCATCAAATTTAGGCTGCTTATCTAAGGTTTATCTCAAGTCATTGGAGCCCACATGCACACTCTGATTATAAATATCAATTGAAAATGAAAAATTAAAGATGTTAGCAGTGCTAGAGTGGTGGAAGTTCATCATTATCTATTCTAAAGATCTTGGTTTTCATTATTTTTATTGATATCTGAATGAATGGGAAATGTTGCATTATGGATGGATTTCTTGGTGGTAACCATAAAGGGTTTCAGGACTGAGATTTAGGACTATAAGGTGTTCCATCAGAGGCCCTTGGATAGAAGAAAAAATATCACTTTTCATAGCACTTTTAATAATTGATTTGCTTGATAAAAAATACAGTCATGTAGCAAATATGAACCAGATTTTAAAAAGGCCTTTTTGACTAAGCTGTGATCAACCAAGACTCACATAAACTGAGTGCTAATGCTCTCCTTTTATCTTTATATGGACTTGTCTGAACTAAAAACACAATCCCTGCTGTCACAACCCAAGGCTGTGATTTTCTTTTTGTGTTTGCTTTGGCACCACTGAATTATTTTCCCGCCGTTTTGGAGCTTTCTTTGCAGGGTGCATTTCTTCTTTGCAGCACAGAGATGCACGGTGCAAAGAGTTCCCGCCATTTGTATTAGAATTCAAGCCCCATTATTGGCTTGTGTTAAAATATTCCCACGTGGCAGCTAGCGATTGGCTTGCTAGCCATATAAAAGGCTTGGGTGGTTTCCGCCCAAGTTGGAGAACTCCGAGGAGAACCCCCGCAAGGGAGGACTCCATGAACATCAGGAGGAGGAGACTTCACATCTTGTGAAGATCTCTAAGCGCTGCGGAGCCTATTGGACCCAGCGTATTCAAAGAAGGCAACAGGGGTCTGATCAGCCTCTAGCCTCTCCCCGTCACTGAGCGCAATCCTCGACATAGCCCTCTTCCCTGCGCACAAAAGGATTCACGGAGCCTCGACAACTCCGTGGGAGTGATCCGAATGCAGTCTGAGTCCTCAAACGGGGAATTTAAGCGGAGCTTTGCCTGGGAAACTGTCCAGCCTACACCGCGACCATCTTCGGTGTAAGTAAACAATCTTGAATCAACCATTACGAGTCCGTGCCTAATTCTAGCGTGTCGCCTGCTTTCTCCGACCCAGCATGCCCGGGCTGCTGGCCACATCCCACGGCATGAAAAAGGGCCCGGATCGCTCCCAGTCCGCACACCTGCAACTCACCTATTTTAAACACTGCAGATACTTGTATTTTTGTATATTATTAATGGAAAATATGTTATGAGCACAACATTAAAATGAAGTTTATTGAGAAATAGGTGACATGCACAATAAAAAGCCATATCTAGATTAGATAGAAAATAAAAACATGATATCATTGTATAAGATAAAATGGAATAAATATGCAAAGCAGATCCAGGACTTTGAGGGACAGTGGGCATGTCTACATGAGATGCTTAACTGCACAGTAGCATAGTTTACTGCAAAGTAAGCATGTGTGTCTGTGCAATAAACCTCACTCATTGCAAGTAAATTTGCTACCTGCAAATGCAACTAGTAAATTTACTTTTGATTAGTAGCAGCACAGTAGCACTCCTGAAAATGCCTGACAGGTAACAAATCTGCTCTCAGCAAGCCATCCACTGGGGGCAGGAGTTTGCTCTCTACCCCCAGGAGCAACATGCTGCCAGGGCAGACTCCAGTATTGGAGCCTGAGCAGGGACTATATCCCCTTGCCCCAGCAGCAAGGAGATCCAAGCCCCCCACTCTGAGACTGTGATTGGGAAGCAGGGGGCTGGAAGACCCTTATCTCCCAGCACCAGCTCTGTGGTCACACAGCCGGCACTGGGAGATCATTATCTCCCAGCCTGAGCTCCACAGTCATGGGGCTTGGGCTGGAAGACCCTTATCTCCCATCAGCAGTTCCACAATTGCAGGACCAGTGCTGGGAGACTCCTGTGATTTTATAAGTTTTGTTAGCCAAATATTACAGTTTTCCAGTGTGTGGGGAAAAATAAATCAATCTTTCAAATCTGGTGGAGCTGCCCTGGAGCAGCAAACATGAAGTCAAGAAGCCTTATGTGCCCCCTTACATTCCCAAATGCCCAACAGGGAGTTTCTTTGCTGCAGAGACTAGAGCTGGGCCTCAGCTTAAAATGATACTTCCACAGATTGTCTAAGAGTCTCCAGTCTTGAGGCAGTCCACATGGCTGTCCTTACTTCAGTCCTGTAGACTCAGAAAGCAGGGGGCCCTGAACTGTCTGCAAGGTATTACCAAATATGAGAAGCTTCTATTGTAACAACAGTGAAAGTTTGGTTCAGCATAGGTTTGTCAAAGCCAATATAGTTCTCTGACACATCTTGACATCAGTGAATTGGCACTTTTCAACAAAACTGTGTTTCAGTGGGAAATTTCCAACCAGATGCAAGTGAAAAAAAAATTTTTGTTTCTATGCTTAAAGCAAGAAAATGTATACACAAGGCTGGGCTAACACTGGAATCCTTAAGGAATTGGTGCCCTACAAGGCAGTTGCTTAGAATCAGATAGTCTGTCTTTAAAATTCTAATAAATTCAAATGTTGGGGCTTTGCCTTCTTTTTTGCTGTCCCTTATAAATTCTGTCAGCACAAATGCAACACTATAGATTTTGGCAAACACCATCAAAATAGTGCCTTTTAAATCAAATGGACTTGACTCAAAACCATTTGTCAAATCCAAGCTCTGCCCCAGGGGTAGATCCACAGAATGTCCATTGGCACCGTCCTACCTTCCCCTTTGGAGGTATACTGCATGCATGGTGAGCTCAGAGCTCACCAGTGTGTCAGTACAGCTGGGAGCTCTGACATGCCATGATCTCTCTGATACTATTAGTTGGGCCCTTCTGTTCACCCTTTCCCTCTTTCCTTCCACTCCCGCTGGATGAATTCATCTGCAGGGGAAAAGCGTATGAGCAGTGATAGTACTCAGCCCCTGTGCTCTGGAGCTGCATGAAAGCAAGGGCTCCAGGGAAGAGGGGCTAAGTAGCAACAATGGCACTCAGCCCCTGCTTTCATGCAGCTCCAGAGCCCAGGGGCTGAGTACCATCACCACTTGTCCCCTCTTTTCCCCTTCTGCTGAATTCAGCAAGAGTGTTGGGGGGAGAGAGGGACAAGGTGAAAAGCAGAAGTGCTTACCCCATGACCTCTGGAGCCCTGACAAAGTAAGGGCTCTGGCCAGGCCCTGCACCAACCAGCTGGTAAACTAAGAGAGCTCTTCACTGTGCATATGCTGCACTCCTGAAGTGGGGATGTGGTTGCACCCACCTTGCCATGATTCTATATCTGCCCATGCCCTAACCAATGATATTTTCCAGAAGCTAAAGGGGGAAAATAAAAAAAAAAACCCACTGCATTTGGTCCATCTCTCCCACTCCATCCATATCCTTTTCCCTTCCAAAAATGACAAGAAATCCACATGAAGTGAGGCTCTCCTCCCTACAAGTGTGTATTTCCTCAAGAGATTTTAAGCATTCCATGCTTTCAGCTGTGTCAAAGATACAGTGGGCATGTCTACATGTGAGCATTTAATGCACATTAGCCCAATTTAAGGCATATCAGTGGCACGTGTCTACATGTGCATGTCTGTAATGCACCTTAAAAATGGCAATTTAGTACTATTCCATCCTAAATTTGATACCTGCATAAAATGTATGCATGAATAATTAAATCGCATTAGTGAACATGTAGACTAATGTATATTAAGGTGATTTAGTGTGGATGTGCAGACTGACTTGAGACTAAAGTTAGTCCTAAGTCAATGGATGCACACTGTGTTAATGATCATTAGCATATGCACATGTGGATGCGCACCTAAATCGCCTTAATGTACATTCAGCTAATATGCATTAAGTTTAGGTGCGTGTAAAAGCATGTGTAGACACCCACAATGAGAAGGAAATTTTTTGAACTGTTTCAGCATTCCCAGTAGAAGAAATCAGGCAGTGTGGATGTAATAGGGATATCACAGAATCATAAAAATATACAGCTGGCAGGGTCATCACTAGCTAAACCATACCTGTCAGATTTTTGTCCAATTTTCACTCGAAAACTTCCCTTGATGGAGATCCCATAGTGTCTCTAGAGCAGGGGTCAGTAACCTATAACCCACAGACCTGATCTAGCCTATAGAGCCTTTTGATTGGCCTGTGGACATGGCACTTCAGTACCATTCAGTGACAAGGGGCTTCAGCAGCAGTTGCTTTCCCTGTGCTGGTGTGGGGAAAATTGGTGGCATCTGACCCTTTCCTATACTTGCAGCAGGTGCTTTCCTGATGCTTGCATGGAGAAAAGCAGAGCAGCAGTTGGGTCCTAGTGCCTGCCCTCCTGCCTCTAACCCAAACTGAGTCAGTGAGACCTGTAGCCTTTAAAAGGTTGCTGGCCGCTGCTGGAGGGTAACCTGGTTCAGTGGTTAACATCTTTCATAGTTAGAAAATTCCTCCTCCACTATAAATTTCCCTTGTTGCAATTTAAGTCCATTACTTCTTGTCCTGTTACTCATGGACACAGAGATGTATTTTCTCAACCTCTAATTATTTTTGTTGCTCTCCACTGGACTCTTTCCAATTTGTCTACATCTGTCTAGAACAGAGAAAAAAGAAACAAGAAGAAAGTATAAACATTGAAAAAGAGTTGTCTGAACCTTTTCCAATGTGCTGAAGCAGTGGGATCAGTGCTGCTGTGCCACAACTCAAACCATGTACTTTCCCTGGGTGCCACCCCAGTCCCCTTCCCATGCCTGATTCACAGCTCTACTTTCTGTTCCCTGCCCCTTCCCATCTGCTATGTGCCACACATGAAGGCTACCCCTGCCCCTTGTGGGTGGCAGGTTGGCCATTCCTGTGCTAAAGTGTTTGGTTTGAGCTATATTAATTTTTTCATACGTAATCACTCTCATTACTAGTCAGTCGTTATATGAGTTATATTTTCAGAATATCATAGTCCATTTGTTCTCAGTCCCAAAGCCTCTCTCTTTCCACTTCTAACTTAATAAAGAGGTAATCAGGCATGTGTAGAAGATGCCAGGATAAAAATGTTTTGTTTTGGCAGCTGTGGGCCTCTCCTGTATAACAGATTTATTTAGTTAACTTTTACTGACTTCATTACTTTGACATCCGAAATAGCACAAAATGGCTTCTTGAGATGTTTGGAGTTTATGGTTTGGCAAGTTATAATTTGTCTTCATTCCAAACTGGGAAGGCTCGGACCCTGAGTCTACATTTGCCACTTCCTTCCATGGCTGTATGTTTGCTTTTAAATCTTCAGTGTGTCTGATCATGTTTCAGTTGGGAACCAAAAGGTTTTACTTCTGGATAAGAGTTAACTCAACTTTTGATGAGGAGTCTGTTTTTGGTGGTTTCAGCTGCATATGTTTTCTAGCCAAGGATATTTAGTCAAGATTGTGTTTGCTGTTATTTTTTTGACCTTTTAAAGCTGTACTTCAGAGAGATTAATGAAAATTTTGGACATATACCTTTGTATGTGTTCCAAGGTATCTTGCTAACATTTTATTTAGTTATTTATTCACAGGAAATCAGAAATAAAGGAGGAACAAACATGCAAGGAGTTTACTTTATCAAGCTAGATTAAAGCTCAAATACATAGTTATGGCTTCTAGAGCATGTGGTGAGGGAGCCCTGCCTCTTTCCCACTTTTAGACCCTGGCATTTTGGTCCATGACCTTCCTTTGTTGTTCCATGGCCCTGATTTGTTGTTCAACTCCTGGTAGAGGGATTTGACTTCTTGTTGGGAAGAACAGTTGCAACATAAAGTTCCAAGCAGAAAAATGGACAGCTCTTCCTTGGTAAAAGCATTTACTGGGGCAAGGTCCACATAGCTAGAAGAACCTGCCCCCCTTCAAATGCTTAAGCAGTCCCTTTTCCTCCAATCTAATCCATATAACAAAGTTAATTAATCTCTTTTTGATTTGATATCCTGTCTGTTGCAGGAAGTAGTCAGGGGAGGGTTAAACTTCTGGCGTCTGCTCTTCTGGCCCAGAGAGCAGCAGCTGCAGAAGCAATGGCAGCCAGGCAGGTGGTTTAACCCTTCCTTGCCTACTCCCTGGAACAGACAGCACTGACAGCCACAGGTAATTGTGTGTGTGTGGGGGAAGTGAACAGGGAGTGGGAGGGCAGGGGGGCTGATTTGGGCCAGCAGGGGAGGGGGGAAGACCCTGACTCAGCACCAGATGTGGGGCTCCTTGCCCTTCATCCCTTGTAAGTCAAAGAGTGGCAGGGGGTAGGCTGAGCAGCCAACCTGGAATTGCAGGGGTAAGGATCAAATCAGCCTCAGCATGGGGTTCCCAGCGGCTGACCATACCCTGGCTTGGGAGGAGCCTGGGCTGCAGCAGGGGAAGCCCCAAGGTGGGGGCTCCCTCTGACTAGGCACTGGGATGGGAGGTTTCTTCCTCTCTCCCCCCATGAATCAGAGGCAGCGACTGAAGCGGGGCAAGCTGTGCAGCCAGTTGGGCGTTAGGGTGATCACCCATTCCTAGTTGGGTGGGCCAATCCCACAATGGGAACCTCAAGTCCCAGTCCCAGGCTACATGACTCTGGGACAGCATTTGTCCCAGATTTGCAGCATCTGCAGGGATCCATGGGAAATGGCAGGTTTCCCTTTGCAGGCTGACAGCATTCCAGCCAGTAAGGGGCTGATAGGAGCAGGGTGCAGGGGGTGCTACATGCATGTGCATGCCCTCACACATGCACATGGCTAGGAAATACAGCTGGGAAGCATGGAGAGCAGCTCCCTTCAGGTAAGTCTATGGGAGAGTGGGAGGGGGGGACAGATCAAGGCCCTGCCAGTGAGGGAGGGATTGGGGTGGGGCTGAAGGTACTTCCCAGCCAGGGTGGTACATGGGTGAGGAGGAGGATGGAGCTATGGGTGGCTCATCCAGGGGATGGGGGGCATAGGAGGCATGTACCTCCCCCAGATTTGTGCACATTTTGGGGGTGGATGTGGGCTGCCCACTGTAGACTTGGGGTTCCCTGCCCTGCTGCCCTGCCCCCAGGGGCCCCACACTGGCTGCGCTGCCATGGTGAGGGGCCCCTGCCTGCCTGCCTGGCAGCAGCACAGGTGGTGGCATGGAGTTGTGCCCCCTACTGCTGCTGGGCAGGCATGTGGTGCACAGCCAGCACAGGGCTCCCAAGGAAAATGCAGCAAAGGGAAGCCCTGTGCCTGCAGCAGGCAGCCCACATCTGTCCCCCACCTTGCTATGCTCAGCTCTGGTCTGGCAGCAGTGGTGGGGTGAAGGGAAAGCAGGCATGTGCCCCACATTCCCCTCTGAAAAGGTAGTGACCCTATCTGGGGTGGGGGAGACCCAGCTTGGCAGACCCCAGCTTGGGAGCCTGGGGCAAGTGGAGGAATCCCCTCACCCACCGCCTGAGGCACCCCAGCTCAGGGGCCAGGGCTGGGGCAAGGGGAATCTGTTCCCCTGCCTTCCTCCTCCCCTCCCCGCTGCTGCTCAGTGGGGCTGACGGGTGTGGGCAAGATGTTGGCTGGGGAGCAGAGGCTTTGTTACCTCAGCTCTTTGACAGCCCAGGGGTGGGCTGGCCCAGCTCAGTCGGAGTAAATGAGGAGGGCATTGAGTAGTCCGCCACCCAGAGAGGGAAGTTAACGGGGGGCTGCAAGGCATCCTGGGATACCAGAGGACAGGGAACTGAAGTGATTTGCTTCAGGGTCTGGAACAGAGTTCAGTAGACCAGTCTAACCCAAACTGATTCAATTTGATATTACATCCATCCAGGTCTATCTTAAACTGGGTTTGGCCATTTTTAAACTAGTCTATATGCACTGAATGGTTGTGTTACAGATTTAGATCAGTTTCCAATCACTTAAACCGGTTTACGTGTAATATCTGTACCTAGCCTAAGATACTGCAGTTATGCCAGCAAATAATCTGTCTCCAAGTTATTTAAATAAACTGCATGGAGATCAGCAGGGCTAGTAGTTTTACTATGTCCGGGACCATGGAATAGTGTGAGATACCCCAGGAGGCACTGCAGATTCCAAAAAGGATAGATAAAGCACCATTAACTAACATTACATTTTCTTTAGCTCTGCCTTTACAAGGCCTTTTGTGCACTATAAATCCCTACCCCACAGAGCCTACTGTGTCTGATTTTTAAAAATTATGGAGAGTCTGTATTTAACCACTAAATTATTTCAAATACATATAATACATAACCGTGAAATATGAAGAACCAGATCTTGGAGCAGCATGCAGTCCCAGTCCCTGCCTTCCAAGATGAAGAATGACCTTTGATCTCTGCAGCTAGGTGCACTTGTGGCAGCTTTTCCACACACTGAATACTTATCCTAAGGAAGACAGATGTGGTAATCCCTGACAGAAAAATATTTTTTTTCTTAATGAAAAATGCCTTCTTCCTCTATTGTGCAACAAAATGTCCAATATTTTTCCTTTCATAAATCCACCAAAACCAGGAAGTTTCACAAATGGTTTTACTGTATTCACAAGACTTTTTTTATAATGGCCACTTTTAGATGGTGCATCTTTCAGTACATAACTCAGAATATCAACTTTTGTGACCTGAAGGTTTAGAAGCAGCAGAAGCAAAAGTGGTTTAATGAACGGACCCGTTCAGCTACAGTCCTACTGTATAAGAGCTAAACAAAACTTGCCAAACGTGTGTGTTCTTAACAAGCTCTAACAACATTTTGTTTTCATTCCAGTATTTTCCTTTTATTTTTTATATAAGTAGAAAAACTTGTTGCAGCTGTCCTTATAATGAGTATTTTTAGGAGATGGATATGTCTTTTCTTCAGGGTGGGGAGAGAAAGGCTAAAGCTCTGGCTACTGAAACTTTTTTAATAAGCAACCCAGCAGCTATAAAACTAGCAGGGCAGAGGGAAAAAAAGTACTCTACCAGTTTCCACAAAGAAGCACAGAGCTGTCAAGAAAGAAGTTTGAGTTAAGAGTTAGAAATGATAGAAAAAAACAATGTATGAAATAATGTATCAGTTTGACAACCAAACCACAAGCTTTTTCTTTAAGGAAACAAAAAAACATTTTAAGGGGTCAGTAATGAGGAAGGGAGCAAAAGGGGCTGAATAGTTATCTAACCAAAGGATTGCTGCCTACTTTCATCTGGCATTTAGGTGACGTCTACATGCTACAATGCCCTGCGGTATAGAGAAACCCAAACTAGCTCATTCAGTAGAGCCACTTTAAAATGCACTCTGCCAGGACTAGTTATCCATGTTGAGAAATGGAGTTATATTAGCCTGGGTGGAGCACTGTGATAGTGCAGTTATCCTGCTTTTGGTACCCAAGCTAATTTGTTTTGAGCTAACTTGGTGTCTCTATACAGAGCTCTATACAGAGCATTTTGATGTGTAGATATATCCTTAGGATCCTATCTAGTGTGAAGTCAATGGAAGTCTTTCAGTTGGCTTTAATGGGAATTGCATTGGTTCTTAGGTCTCAGGAAAATAATGACTGTAAAAGTGAAGAGAAGCTGTAATCAAGACAATCTCTCCCAAAGTAATTTTAAGCATTTTCTCTGCTGAAAGCAAAAAGAAGCTGAGACAGAGGAAGAAAGGAGAGCATGGCTCAAACCCTAAAGTAGCTCTTAGATGGATTTTTTTCTTCAGAAAATGGTAGAGAGAAGGATGTCTAATACATCTCTATTTTGAAATGAAGAACTGTAGGCATTTTCCTGTTTTCCTATCAAGTCAACACAAGATATGAAGACTGAGAGCAGAACACATCCTATCATTTAATAATCCCATTCAGGCAGAAACAGAAGCAAATTATTGGGTGAGATATCCTTTCCAACGAAATAACTACAGCAATTATTCAGAAATCTCCCATTATTCTTTAAAAATGCCCTCAATTTCTTAACAAGGCTAGTTTTCAGGTTCTTATTCACATGCTTCAGTTCAAGAGAGTCTCTAGTTCAAGATCTTATTTGAAAATAGAAAAACATTTAAATCATGCTAATTGTTCCCTAGTATAATTATTCAGATAGAGAAATATAGAATGTTATTGTGCCATTTTTAACCAGATCAAATTAAGCAGTGTTAAAATTATTCACTATAATGTACAAAGTAATAAAAATTAAAACTTGAAAATGTAACACCACTTTTTTACAATACAGAGTAAATAAGTGAGGAGACTTCAATCTTAGTTGAGGCCAGTCAAAACTGCCATCATACAAATAATCCATAAAAATAGGTTCAAGCACAAAATCATTCTAACAAATCATACATTATGCATATTCAAATCATTCTGTGTATTTATTACACAGAAATACTAAATTAATTTCAGTCAAGATTTTACCTCTGTGGAATTATTGTGATTGATAGTTTCAAAGTAAAACATCTTTCTTCTGCAGGCTGTGATGATTAACTGATTTGCTAGATAAATCACATGATATTGGCGCACTTTTAGCATAAATACATGCGTGTAAATTTAAATTTTTGTTTTTCAGAAGTATGTGAATTTTGATATTCACATTCTGGTTTCTCTTTATTTGACCAGTAGTTAGCATAATGGGACTCTAATCTCTAACGCTTTTGGTTGTCTGGTGCCTTCACATGGCACCTGTATGTCTTAAATTTCCAGAGACTGAACAAAGTCAAAGCATCTGGCTTTGGGTGCAGTTTCTGTCTCCAGAACCCTTGAAAGCTAAGAACCTCTAGGCCAACCACATATGCCCTATAACTTGTGCTGGCAGTCCCACACTCTCCAGTAGCTGAGTACACCCATCTGCAGAGATTTACCATTGGGCACCCTAGCTCAAGGTTCATTTCTTCAGAAATAGATTACAGTGGAAGCAGCCATGCACCTTGCAAAGGTTTCCAAAAACAATTCCTTTTTACTTTAGATAGCACAAGAGATATGTATATCTAGATAAAACAAGAAAACCTGTGTGCTGTTTCCTATATCACTTTCCTAGCCACTTGGCCAACTGTTCAATTAATGACATGATAAGAATGACCCAAAAAGTTATGACACATTTTTTGTGAAATAACTGTGTGGTTTATTCCTTGTTTTATCATGCCATTAATTGATTGAACCTGTGACTGGGTCATACCTTAAGACTTGATTAACTGGTTAAGTGCAATGTGTAGATGGGGCCTTAGTTAATGAACTAAGATTTAAAAGGACCCTAACCCTCACTGACTTTGCCTTCCTTTTTGACTGTAAGATTTTTCAAGCCAGAAAATCTGGAAGAAAGTGATCCCAATCACAGTGATACTTTGTCCCTTTATTCTCCAGGTACTGGTGCTCATGTATTTTCACTTAGGAAACAATACTGGACATCATAAAACCATAGAAAATTGGGGTTGGAAGGGACCTCAGGACATCATCTTGTCCAACCTTCTGCTCAAAGCAGGACCATCCCCAACTAGATTATCCCAGGCAAGGCTTTAAGGATGGAGATTCCACAACCTCTGTAGGTAGCTGATTCCAGTGCTTTCCTACCCACCTAATGATAACGTTTTTCCTAATATTTAACCTAACATAAATTTAACCTAAACTTCCCTTGCTTAACTTGAGACCATTGCTTCTTGTTCTATTATCTGCCACCACTGGGAACGGTAGCATCATTCTCTTTGTAACCATCCATCAGGTAGTTTGAAGGCTGCTGTTAAATCCCACCTCAATTGTCTCGCCACTTTGTCCACATCCTTTCTAT
>NW_005842028.1:292619-294317 GCF_000455745.1 Alligator sinensis | reverse complement strand
GGGATGGGGGGGTGTGGGAACTGGACACAGCACTCCAGATGTGGCCTTACCAGTGCTGAATACAGAGGAAGAATCACTTCCCTCAATATGCTGGCAACGCTCCTACTAATACAACTTAGTATACCGTTATCCTTCTTTACAACAAGGGCACACTGTTAGCTCATATTCAACTTATTCTCCACTGTAACCTCCAGGTCTTTTTCTGCAGAGCTGCTGCTTAGCCAGTCAGTCCCCAGTCTGTACTCATACATAGGACTGTTCTATCCTAAGTGCAGGACTTTGCACTTCTCTTTATTGAACCTCATTTATTTTGGTCCAATCATTTAATTTATCTAGGTCTCTCTGAATCCTAGCCCTATCCTCCAGGATATCTACTTCTCCCCACAGCCTGGTATAATCCACAAACTTGCTGAGGATGCATGCCATCCTATTTTTCAGATCGTTGATAAAAGTACTGAACAAAACCAGTGCAAGGACTGACCCTTGGGACACTCCATCATATACCAGCTGCCAACTAGACATTAGGCCTGTGCGAATAGGGAAATATTCAATTCAGATTTGGCCAATTCAGAGGACAGTGATTCGATTCAGAGATCATTGTCCTGAATCAATTTGGCTGAATCAGCTTCAGAATATGCGGCACTGATTCAGAGAGATTCAGTGATTTGGATCAGCCAGGGATATGCAGTCACAGCTGGATGGCTGCAGGTTCTCCCATGGCTCCTCTGACTGTGCCTGCCCCTCTCTGGGGGGGGCCAGCCACGGGAGAAGCCTCCATGGCTGCTCTGCCCAGCCCCAGCCCCCGCCCGGCCCCAGCCTAGTCCTGGCCCTTTAAAAATAAAAAGCCCCGCATTCACCAGCTGCAGCAGTGGCAATTAGGGCTGCTGGCAGGCATGGCAGAGTCCCCTCATGCAACACAGAACAGTGGGGGGCAACAGGGATTGCCCCCCCTGCCTGGCACCCGAATGACAGCTGCCACATGGCATGGGTGCAGCGTGGCTCGGCAGGGCATTGTGCACTGTCTGGGAGCTGGGCCACTAGGGCTGAGCAGTGCTGGGCACGGGGTGACTGCTGGAGCTACCCCAGCTCCCAGACAGCTCATGGTGCCCTGCTGAGCCATGTTGCACCCACGTGGGTGCCAAGCGGGGGTGGGGAGGGAATCCCTGCTGCCCCTCACTGCCCCACGCTGCCATAAGCCCTCAGAGGCCCTGATCACCACTGCCAGAGCTGGCGAGTATGGCACTTTTTCTTTTCTTTTCTTTTCTTTTTTTAAGTGCCAGGAGGCTGGGCCGGGCAGGAGATGGAGCCAGGCAGTACAGCCATGGGGGTGCTCCTCCAGCTGTGCCTGCCTCTGCTCCAACAGGGTGAGCTCCCTAAGGGCTTGCCCTGCTACCACTTGTCTAGCTGGTGTGTGGAGGGGGGCGATGCGGGTGTGGTTTGCTCTGTGCAGCAGCAGGGCATAGCTCCTGCTCCCAGCACTACTGTGCCCACATCAGCACTGGGAGTGGGGGCTTTGCCCTGCAATCACTTGCCAGCCAGCATGGGGGGAAAGGGATGTGGACACGGCAGCGCTAGGAGCGGGGCCTATGCCCTGCTGCCACTTGCCCCCTTCCACCTGGAGTGAGCTGAACCCACATCCCGCCCCACCCCTGCCCCAGCTGGGCCAGTGGCAGCGAGGCCGGAGCCCCCCCCCCCACC
>NW_005842028.1:288305-292588 GCF_000455745.1 Alligator sinensis | reverse complement strand
GCTGCACCTGCATCCCATACCCCCCCAACCCCCTCCCTGAGTTATGCGCCCCACCCCTGCCCTGGCTGGGCAGCTTGTCCCAGCTCCAGCCCCAATCCCTCCCTCTCCTGCGCCTCTTCCCTTCCCCCTCCCCCAATCCCAACAGACTTACCAGCTGGAGGCAGCTGTGTCAGATGCCTGTTAGTCTACAGCCAAATCTCTGAAGCAGCAAAATCTTCTCTGAAGCTTTTCTGAGTCAATTTGGAGCTTTTAATTGGTCTCCCAGTTCGATTCAGATTCAGAAATTCGGTCCCCAAATCAGGCCGAAGCTTCTCCTAATTGAATCAGCCACCAAAGCTTTGCATAGCTCTACTAGACATCAAGCCATTGATTACTACCCTTTGAGCCTGATGGCCCCACCTTACAGTCCATGCATCCAATCCATACTTCCTTATCTTACTTGCGAGAATATTGTGGAAGAGTGTATCAAAAGCCTTGCTAGAATCAAGGTATATTGCATCCACTGCTCTCCCTGCATTCACAGAACCAGTCATCTCATCAAAGAAGGCAATCAGGTGGTCAAGGAGACATGCTCGTTTAAGTATTAAACTTATTTCCAGACATTTTATATTCAAAATATAGTTACTGAACAATTTTTGGTGCCAGTGTAAGCATCATGTTAGAGGTGGTCATTCAATTTCACATTCAGGTAAAGACATGATAGTATCTGGTGTACAATCCACACAGTCACACCTCCTGCCATGCCACACATGCGTGGAAGGAGGCGTGATTGTGGGATCAAAAAGTTGTTCACTAACGATCAGGAAGTTGGGATGGAGTGCACCAGCTTCAGATTCTATTGTGTCTTATTGCCAGTGCAGGGGGAGCCCAGGATTCCAATCTCAGGCTCCCCCTGCACCAGCATACAGGGATCAAGCTCTCACAGCAGCAAGTCCCAATAGTTGATGGGACTCCCAGGGGCAGCAGCACCCCACATGCTTCCATGGCTCGGAGTCCTGCAGCTGACAGGCCTCCCAGCCACGGAAACACAGGGTGCACCCCTGTGGCTGGGAGCCCCATCAGCTTCAGGATTCCCATCCATGGCAGCACATGGTATACTCCCTGATGGGGTTCCCAACTACAGGGGCATAGCTATGCTACACATTCAAATTAGGCTTGAGAGAAACCAGCTATAAAGTTATTACACAATTTCCAGTTCTAACTTTATAGTTGGTAGGACATTTTTAAGGTGTGATAATTTGCACATGTAGTCAGTCTAAATGAATTGCACAATTAACTATTTAACAATTGCCAAATACTGAATAAATTAATCCAGTAATTGTTCTTAGGGTACACCTAAAGTTTTCGGAGGACTGTTAAGAGGAGTGGTAAGGGTGGGGTAGACATAATACCAACCTTTTAAATAATGTGAATGAGGTAGGGAGATGTCAGCTCTCAGTCTTAACATTACTCTTGCAAATATTTAAACTTTTCCTCAAAGGCCAATTTGTGCATGCAGCTGATTATAAAACACAAACAAACAAAAACCCTTCATCTTACTTAATGTTAAAGTAAAGATTTCTGCTCCTTGTGAAAGGAAAACACCTAAATATGGTTTAAAATAAAACTGATTGTATATTTTTCACCAAAATTGTTCTTTAGTCAAAAGTTTTGATTTTGACTGAATGAACCTTTAAATGCAACTCTCACGCTTTCTGTCAAATATTTTGAAATTTGGCTTTCATTCTTTTGATGAAAAGTCTAAATATTGTATGAATCCTCTTTCTCTCTCTATTTATATATATATATATATATATATAAACTCATAGCCTAGGCCTCTATAAATTGCAAGATTAAATATATATATTTAAGATTATACATATAATCTGTGTATTATAAATGAGGGGACTTCAATCTCTCTCTCTCTCTCTCTCTAAAATATATATACTTAATCTTACTATCTGTAGAGGCCTAGGCCATGAGTTTGGAATGCTTGAGTCTGGACATCCTGGGCACGTCTACATGTGTGCATTTACTGTGCAGTAAGTGACATTACTGCTCAGTACAGGTGAGTGTCTACATGTGCATGCCCATACTGTGCAGTAAATATGGCGACTTATGGCAACTTGAGTGTAAATTTGATACCTGCATCATGCAAGTATAAAATGTATGCCTGATTAATTACTGCGCAGTAATGCACATATAGATACTTTCTTGTGCAGTAACAATATGTGTGGACTGACTTGGTACTAAATTTAACTAATGTAACTAAAGTTAGTCCCAAATCAATCCACACCCAGCATTAATGCACTTTAATGCCTACACATGTAGATGCCAACCTATTCCCTCTTATTACACAGTAAATTTAAGCTGGTATAAATGTACATGTAAACATGCCCCCTGAGTTTTTACTCTTATTATACCAAACTTTTTCTGCTAGCTAAGTACATTTTCTTCTATAGCTTAAATGTACAGAACATGAACAAAGAACGATAACTGCTGACACAGCAGTCTATAATTATCTGTTAAAAATGATTCCACAGGCCAAGTTCTAGAGTGCATTAATTAGTCTGATATATGTTGTTGTGAGTTTACCTATACCCAACACAATATTTATTTTCATTCCTTGTTGTGTTGTGTAACTTAGATAGTAAGTGGTTTATGGCAGGAACTAGTATATTATATGTCTCTTAAGACCAATATAAGCAAAAATAAGTGTGATGCTAGCTTACTACTTAGGAAGCCACATCCTCAATAGCAGAAAAGAAAAAAGATGGAATAGGCCATACTTACCAAGATAGCACACATGTGGAATGGAAACATGTTTGGAAGCACAAGTCTGCAAAAAGTCTATTACAAGAGCTTTCTTAACTAAGGATGGATCCTAGACTCTGAAACACTTATCCTCTCAGCCTATCAAAACCCAAACATGTTAGCTTTTAGGGTTAACACTGTAAAGCTGATTTCTCTCTTCAGTCCTGTGTTCAGGAAACTGTAGTTTTGGTGGGGAAGTAATGTCATGGCCTAAAGGGCATTGTGAGGAAGGCAAAGGACTTGAAATCTAGTACTTTGGTTGCTGGTGGAAGAGGTAGCCAAAAGGACCTGAAAAGGGAGATGCGGGTATGATATGACATATCAAGGAAAGCAGCAGCTCCAATTTTCAGCATGACAAGGGTGAAGTGAAGTTCTCATGAACAGCACAAATAACAGAGTTAAACAAGATATTTCTATAGTCTATAGACCAAGTACCAGTAATTTCTGGGTGGAATTACATTTTGATCCTGTTACCTTTTCAGTATGATACACGTGCAGTTAATCTAGCAACCTATTGGCTGAGATGAAAGTTTATTAGAAGAACTTTCTTAAAGGTGGCTCATGGACTCCAGAAAACTCACCCTCCCTGGTCCATTAGAATGCCATTTTGTTAACCTTTAGGGCACACTATAAGGCTCATCTGTTTCTCAGTCCTGTGGTAAAGAAGTGAGCTGAATTTTGGGGTGATGAGAGAATGAAAGTTCTGATGTTTTGACTGGTTATTTGTAATGATGCCATTGAATGCCTGTGGGAAGGGGTGCCTAAGTGCAGAGGGGGTGCTGAGCCCAGGGGTGTACAGTAGGGTTGTGTGAAATGGGCCATATTTGATTCAGATTCAGCCCAAATTGGGGACAGTGATTCGATTCATTGATTCAGATCACTGTCCCTGATTCAATTCAGCTGAATCCAAATCTGAAGATGGATGCTGACTTGGAGAATCAGCAATTCGGCCATAGACACAGCTTAAAATGTTTTTTCTACATACCTCGAGGTACCAGGCGTGGCTTGTGAATGCTGCGATGCTGGGTCAGATGGAGCATCCCACAGGAGTGCAAGGGAGGTGGGAGGATGCTCAGCAGTGAACCTGGAAGTGTACTTCTGGTTCATTTCCGAGTCTGCTGGGGAGCACATGGGGGGCTCCCTGGCCTCCCCTGGCTCAGCGATTGGCCAGAGGGGGATCCCAGGTGCCCTCCTCCAGACACAGGAGGCACTAGTTGCTGAGTCGGGGGGGCATGGGGGAGCCCCCGTGCACTCCCTGGAGGACCTAGAAGTGAACCGTAAGTGCTTCTGGTCCACTTCTGGGTCTATTGCCGAGAACGCTGGGGA
The DNA here is from genome assembly GCF_000455745.1 of Alligator sinensis. Lineage (NCBI taxonomy): Eukaryota > Metazoa > Chordata > Crocodylia > Alligatoridae > Alligator > Alligator sinensis. Next base: position 288,469 of record NW_005842028.1, on the reverse strand, counting down.
CCCCCCCACACTCCTGTGGGATGCTTCATCCACCCTAGCATCTCAGCATTCACCATCTGCCTGCTACCTTGAGGTATGTAGAAAAAAACATTTAAAGCTGTGTCTATGTCCGAATCGTTTTAGAGGGTTCTGATTCAATTTGGAGGGACTGAAGGGTCTCCTGA
>NW_005842028.1:275805-283305 GCF_000455745.1 Alligator sinensis | reverse complement strand
GTTTGGTAATTTTGCTTTGATTGCTTCCTTTTTTTGTTTCTGCTTCTTTTTTTTATGAATGAACCAATGACAAACCTAATACTTACAGAATGAATAGGTTATCTTAAACAAATCTTAGTCAATGATAATACTTACAAAAGGGGGAACTTCAAAATGCATGACCCTAAGAAAATATTTAAGGTTTATGGATGAGCAGCTTAATTCGAGTTTTCAGTGGGCATGTCTACACAATACGTTTACAGTATAGTTGCCTAATTACCTCCTCAGTAAACATCTCAATTATATGTGCAGCACTTTTATGCTGCAGTAAGCTAACTAATTCCACCTATCCTGAGATCCCAGGTAAATGTTCAAATGTGGTGTCTGGGAGCAATAAACTCTGGCACAATATGCACCAGAGTATATTGCTGTGCATTACAGGCAGTCCTCAGACTTACAACACAATTGGTTCCTGAAAATGGCATCTTAAGTCAAAACGTTGTAACTCGGAACCAATTTTTCCCATAGGAAACAATGTTATAAATAGGGGATTGGTTCCTGTTTTCACCAAAAATAATCCAGAATTTTGTACTCAATCAATTATATTTTAGTAATATAGCCATATCAATGTATTTATATTGTAAATAGCAATCATATTGATTTGGAAGGACTTCTTTGAGGTGACTTTGCTGGACTTTTTGAAGAGCTCTTGGTTGGACTTTTTGAAGGGCTCTTGGCAGGCGTCTTCTTAGGAATTTGGCTGCAGGTTCTTCTGGAGTCTTGTCTGCTTTCTTAAAGAAAGTGTGCAAGGAAGCTTGGACAGATGTGCTCCAGGGAGTTGGGTGACACAGCAGCTTGTTCGCTGTCATGGTGTCACATCAGACCAAGCATTGTATAGTCAAAACTGATGTCAGAAAGTTGAAACAGGGTGTCAATTTAGAAACATTGTAAGTGCGAAACGTTGTAACTCGAAATGTTGTAAGTCGAGGACTGCCTGCAATTGCACGTGTAGTTGTGCCCACTGTGCCCAAAAATGTTAGTGAAGTAGAATATCAGGTAGGAGTAAAGGAGTTTCATTACTTCTTCATTTGACACTGAAATGCTGCTCCCAGTGCTGGTGTGCACAAGTCAAGAAGGATGTTTAAAAATCTTAAAGGTTAAGAGAATGTCACAAGAATGACTAAAGAATGATTAAAATACACACTATGTTGAAAGAGCATATTTCTACCTATATAGTTTAACAAGCAGAAAGGATGACTTGCTCATAGTTCATTAGTAGATAGAAAGCTATTATTATTTTTGTTATGAGTAAGTCATGGTCCGTGAGTCAAAGAACTGGCAGTTCAAGTAGTGTTTAGTAGTGTGGTATAGGGGAAGGACTTGGAGCCAACTGATTCAGCTTCTGTTTTTGGCTTTGCCAAGGCTACATGTCAGATATTGGGTAGATCCCTTACCCAGTGGGGGAAAATCCAGATGAGTATGCACATTCATTTCCCCAGGGATGAATAGCGGTGGCACATAGTTGTGCCACTACTTCTTGTCCTTGGGGAATGCCTGTGCATGCGCGCTCTGGCACATGGCAAGTTGCCCCACGTGGGGTAAGGGAGTCTGGGCCCAGCACCTGGGCTGGCCCCAGCAGCTCCACCTCAACTCCTGCGGGCCTGTCAGGGCTCCAGCAGTGGCAATCAGGTGCACAGAGCCTGGTCAGCAGCTGGAGCTTGACTCCAGCTGGCCAGGCCCTGGTTTCGAGCCGCACACACTGCCGCCACGTATGCTACCCTGCTTTTCTCAAGTGCAGGGTTTTTTTGACACCGGCATCTCCTGGTGTCAAAAAGACCCACCACACTGAAAAATAACAGCATGGTGAATGCCTCCATGTGCAATGCATACTGCACATGCGCGCTTATCTGGATGTGTCCTATGTGCCTTCATTATTCTGTAAAACTAAAATGTTCACACTTATAAAATCATTCCTACCTCATGTTTATAAGGTTTACTGCACTACTGGTGGCAGTGATCCTACAGCAGAGAGTCCACCGGAGGCTCTATAGACCTACTTAAATCCTTTGGTTTACCCCTAGAAATCAGTGCACAGCCTAGTGCTCAAACTGCTGATAAAATTTTCAGTCCCCAGCTTCAGTGTAAATGTAGCCACTTTTGAATTTAGCCACTTTTTTTATTTTTGGGGTGGAAATTATGGGCAAACCCACCTTGCTACACTTATACTGTGCCCTCAATCGTCTCTACCAACAGCTGTGCAAAGTGCCCCCCCAAAAAACAGAAAACATCACTACAAGGCAATCTACAAGCTGGAAAATATTTTTCCCCTTCATGTTTGGGCTAGGTAGAGTCAAATGCCAAGTCTGGCTCTTCTGCACCATTTGTAATGTCCTAATATATGTAAAGTTTCTTGATTAAAAGGAATTCTAAAGGTGCAGAATCAAAATACAAGATTACTTCTTTGGAGCTTTTTTATTCCTCACTTCTGTCTAGTGCTATTTTAAAAGTATAAGAAACAAATGAAAAAAATATGAAAGTATGAACCTGACAAAGCTGGGACAGCTCTTCACTGTATTCAGATGTATTTTATATTTCTGCCTCCTGTGATTTTTTTATATGTTTTTAATTGTAATGTCTTTGGGACAGTGAGGTCGTAAGCTCCTTGTGCTTAGTGCCATCTCTACTCTAACTTTATTATTGTGCTGCTGTTTATATAACACTCATTGCCTAGTTTTACTAGACAGAGTTATTATTGTCCTGTATAATTATCAAACTTGTTATTGACCTATTTTAAGTCTATAAATCCAAAAATAAAAATAAAAGTCCTCAATGGTGCTGCAGGCGGATGAGCCAAGACTACTTCACAGTAGCTTCAAAGGCTGATGAAAGCTGCAGCGGAATAGAAACCTCTGTTCATCTATGTTTTCCTTGCCATTGGATGAAGGTTTCCATCCAACGAAGTATCATGTGATTGCAGATGTGCAACAGCATCCCCATGCTAAAAGAAGATTTGCACAGGTGTCTTCTTTGAATAGCAATCCTCCAGTGATGGGTGAGTGGTGACAGGTGCAGGTACTAGGCATTACTGGAATACCTCAGTCACTGACCTATGTGAGGTGATGACAGCATGATGGTTTCTGTACTTGGAATTGAGGCAGATGTGCAATTTGGCAGCTGCAATCCTATTGATCAGGCCTATTGGGATCCACTCTAATCATCCTGAATGGATGTTCATTGTTCATTGTTCATTGCGGTCAAAGCTACCTATGGACCAAACACGCAAGGAGCTGTGCACCTGAGGTCTAAGGATGGAACAACACTCTTTTAAAGACAGCTCTTCCATAAACACATAGTGGAAGTAACAATTTCAAGAGTTTCTAAACCGATATTCTAATGTTGAACTCAATACCATCAAAGCCATTCCACAACCCCCATTAAGGACTACCTTGCAGATCCACCAATTTATCAAGAGGCCTTGGAAGCTATTAAGCAGATGAAGGATGCGGTCCTAATGGAATGAAATACTAGCTGAAATTTATAACAATGGTGGAAAAAATCTCTCTCACCAGCTTTATGCCATCATTCTGAAAATCTGGAAACATGAAAAGATCCCCAGTGAGTTAAGAGATCCCAGAATTGTAACCATATTCAAGAAAAGAGATACGTCAGATTGCTACAATTGCTGTGGGATTGCACTCCTGTCCATAGCTGGGAAGATCCTCTCCCACATTCTCCTCAATAAACTCACTCCCCTCATGAAGAAGATACTACCTGCATCCCAGTGTGGTTTCAGACCACTCAGAAATACAATAGATATAATCTTCATAGTTAGACAGCTGCAGGAGAAGTGCTGAGAGTAACACCAAAATCTTTTACGTGGCCTTCAGTGACCTGATTCAATCAGCAGAGGCCTTATGGAAGATCCTGATGAGATTTGGATGCCACCAAAATGTATTACCATTATCAGACTTCTTCATGGTGATGTGACAAGAATCATCCTAAAGAATGGCTTGGAAACTAGAACTGGAGTCAAACAAGGATGCTCATTACACCAATACTCTTTTCCATCTATATCACAGCTAATCAGCATCTCCTTGCTGATGGACTTTCATGTCAAGTCAGCATCCAGTACTGAATGGACAGGAATCTCTTTACCATCAGCCTGTTACATTCCAAATCCAAGATAACTAAGACCTTCATTACTGATCTTGATGCTGAAAAACTCCAGGCTACTTGGTTACTTATGTGAAGTCTATGAACTTCTTAGATTTACTGTCAACTTCACAAAAAACAAGATATTTTACCAGTACATCCCCAGCCAACCAGCTGCTCCTCCACACATTACAATTAAAGATTGTTGAACATTTTCCCTATCTAGTAGCTACCTATTCCAAAAAGTAAACATAGTGATATTTAACACCAGATGCAATCTGTCAGTGCAGTCATTAGATGTTTCCACAATTGTGTCTTCAATGATCATGACCTTAGGCCTCAAACCAAACTTCTAATCTTTCAGATTGTTATCATTCCTACCCTGTTGTATGCATATGAAACTTGGATGACATATCAGAAACACCTCAGAGTCTTGGAATGTTACCATGAGTAATATCTTCAAAAATCCTCTGTATCAATTGGAAAGACAAAAGAATGAACATCAGCCTGCTGACTCAAGCAAACATCATCAGCATCAAAGCCAGTGTTATATGGCACCAGCTCTGTTGGACAAGACATGTCATATAGATGCCTGACAACGAGCTCCCAAAATCAGTTCTATAGTCCCAACTCCACCACTCTAGAGGAGGTCAAAAGAAGAGATTGAAGGAGACCTTCAGTCCAATCTGAAGAAATGTGATATTAACATCAGTACTTGGGAGACTGAGCACTGAATTATACCCAATGGTTTCATGATATATGATTATGCATTTGTTATTTCAAGCACACTCACCTCACGATGGAGGCAGATAGACAAAATAGACAAAGAAAAAGAGCTGTGACCCAACATCACCAGGATCTACTCCTTCCTCCCAGAGCTATTTTGCCATGTCTGCAGCACAAGGATCTTGGATCAGTTTCTTCAGTCATCTCTAGATTTACGAATGACTTCCTTATTCACTAGAAAACCTTCATCCTCATATCAAGGGACTGCTGATGAAGAATGCCTATTTATCATCTAGAAATCATCAGAACTTTGGTGAGCTGTTTGTGTCTCATTCTTCACCTTTCTATAGGTTTAATTTCAAGCATTAAACATGCTGAAAGTTGTAAGAAGTAATACATTTGGAATCATTTATGGAGCCTGAGATACGTGCAAAGTGCATTTCCTCCTCTGACAGGACCACACATGCATCTCTCCTGTGTCAGCTCACTGATGCAGACAGACTGTGACAAATCAGCTTCCCAAGTAATTACAAAAACTAAAATGCATAACCTCCACCAGACAATGATTTCTTTTGCCATTGTTTTTTATTTCTCCCACTGTTAGGAATCAAACTAGGCACTCTTGATTTATATATTCTCTTTAGTCCTGGCACCATCTCTGCATGTGCTGAACTGCATTCACATCTAGAGTTAAGTTTCCACACTGTTTTTGATGAATAAGATCTTTCGTTTAAGGGAATTAGGATAACACAAAGAGGAACCCCCCTCCTCTCCCCTTCCCATTTAGAGTTGAAACATTATTTGGCCCACACATCAGCATCATCAAGGTAGTAAAGTTACGTTTTTAAGAAAGCAAAGTGAATATGAGAAGTCAGGAGCAGCAATTAGAAATAAATAATTATGAAGTGCATAGAAGGCCCATATCAACAGCCTCCAAGAAAGCAAGGAGCTTTTTACAGTCTTCTTCTATGACCTCCTTTTTACCTCCTATCTGAGGGTGGGAAACAAGCAACTTAATCTGGGATTAAGCCAGGGTTATTTGGCTAATGTGCAGTGAAATGGTAGGGCAGTACACTGCTCCTATTTTAAATTATGTTCTTCATAGTTGCTAACTTGGAGCTATGGATGTGTAAGTAAGTTGCACATTTTTCTAAGTGCTTTTGGCCTTATCCCCAGTTTCTAGTGAGCCCCCAGACATTTCATCTGTGATTTGTTCTCACCCAAAATGTTTTTTTGTTTGGAGTTTCAAGTGATGGATGGATGTGGCATAAAAAAACCCCTACAGAATCATTCAAATAGACTGAACAGGAGAGGATTAGAAGCCACCAGCTGGCTGAAATTTAATTGGCAGTGTTCAGCCAATGTAAGTAAATTTGCCAAGATTTAGTCTTCTGTTAGGTCATCTGTTTCCTCGTAACTAAACATATCCTGGATATTTATAGATGTAAATGCATTATTATTCCTTACCATCTCCAAAACTTGTCATATCTGGTATTTGAATGTCAGTCATGAAGGGAAAAAAGGGAAAATTTGAATGTAATCTGCCATCAGATGGAAAAGTGTGAAGGGAAAACATTTTCTATTTTGTTTTTTCCAGGGGTAAACACAGTTTAACAGCCTTACTTTTATATTAAAAAAAAACAAGCCTTAAAGAAACGTATTTCATGCAGTTGTATATTTAATGAGTTATTGTGCATTGTCAAATTTAGCTGTGCACTATGTTTAAAAAAAAGGTTGTACAGGTGCTGAAAAATCTAACCTAACTGCTTGCATAACATGGAATGAAGGGAAAATATGTGAAAATGTTGCTTACTAGAGACGTACGTGGAAAAGCTTGTGTTTTGTTGTTCTTCCAGCCTCCACATTTAAACAATGAACTTAAACATTGAATTTTTGCCATTCTGCTCCTCAAGAAGCACCTAGATCATTTCAGATTTGCTCAAGACTAGGTGCATTTTTTTACTAAATGTGAAGGGATGAAAGTCCCTATTCAGCATCCAAGAAAGCCAAAGAGCATTTTGCCGTTGACTTCTATAGATGTAGGTTCAGTTTCTAAGATTTGGGCATATTGTACATGTCCAAACGAGTGCGGACATTTGCTTCCCAGGTAGCAAGTAGCAGTGGCATGCTTTGTGCTACTTGTCCCTGGGGAACGCCCGTGCCACGCGAACTCGGGTGCATAGCAGGTTACCCCAGGTGTGTTAGAGGAGGTTGCAGCTAGCAACTGTGCTGGCCCCAGCAGCCTTACCTGGGATCCTGGGGGCCTCTTGGGGCTGTAGCCATGGCAAGAAGCTTGGCCAGCAGCCAAACCATGGCTCCAGCTGGCCAGGTTCCGGTTTTGGGAAGCGTTCACTGCTGCTATGTGCACCTCCCTGCTCCTTTTCAGCATGGTTATTTTGACTTGGGAATCTTTTGGGGTCCAACCCCCACACTACACTGCAAGGTAGCTGTGTGGGGAATACCTGCATGTGTGATGTGTGGCACCACAGATGGGTCTGCGGTGCCACATGCCGCACGTCCGTGCTCATCTGGATGCGGCCATTGAATGTAATGGAAACATCACAAGGAATTCATTGGGGCCTAGATTTGGTCACCTTCATTGTTTGTATTATAGGGTATCATTTGACTAGCAGAAACTTTCCA
>NW_005842028.1:258785-275795 GCF_000455745.1 Alligator sinensis | reverse complement strand
CCAGGGTGGTTTAGCTTTCACTTACTATATGGTAATTGCATGAATACAGGCAAGGAACAGTTGCTACATGGTAAACTCCCATATTCTCTTGCTCAGCAGCAGATTGTTCATGTATCCATACCCTGAGGCTTGTCAACATGCAGGGCTTGATCCTTCAGTCCTTATTCATATGAGTTATGTTTTGCTTACACTCTTCTTTATTAGCCTACCCAAACATTTCTATCCATTGCTTCCTTTGAGAGTCCTATTTTCATGAGTGTTCCCAGGTCTAAATACTCTCTGCTTTCCCAGGAAACAGACCTCTGACATTCTTATTTCCAAACAGATTCTTCTCCAAGACAGATTTGATAAAGAATATATTTCCTTCTTCCTCTAGTCTGTAGAGCCTAGAATCAAAAAGCTGTTAGACTGACAAATCTGGATTTGTGGAAATAGATATAATATGAGGTATATAAAGTGCAGTGCAGCTCCCTAGGGTCAAGTCCTTTGAGCCACCCTATGGGATGTGGGAGAAGGCAGAATTTAGTCTCTGTTATTTAATATGTTTTCAAAGACAATTAATGGCCATCAATCCTTTAGAATGCTGAAACCATAAAGTATTTTCTTGCTACTTCCATTATCCCCCACTCCGCCCCTTAAATCTGAAGGCAGACTTGGCTGTGAAGCCTTTTTCCTGAGCAGTAGTATAACCAGAGTTGGACAACCATGGTACCAGCCCCAGACACCCACTTAGAGGGGCATAAGAAGGGTTGCATCACTGCAGCCAGCCCAGCAACTGCTGCTACCTAGGGCACAAATGACAATTGTTATGACTCTGCTTGTGAGTGCTTGACTCCAGGTACAGATAGTTTTACTTAGTTTTAGAAAGAATGTATAAAGAATTACAGGCTTCTTAAGAAAGGGGAAAAAAGTTATGTCAAATATTTGATCCATCAACACTGCCAGAATTCCCTCTGCACTTTTTTGAATTTGCTACAGAACAGGATAGTGAATGACCAGGAGAGATCAAATAGGAAATACTGAATCAGATATTCTTTTCAATAAGGTATTTCCTGTCAGGTACTTCTTTACCTGTCTTGACAAGGCTTCTCTTTCTTCAGATGATTTATTCTGGGGATCAGATCTGTGCACAATGTTTCTGCATCAAGAGCTAGAACAGTGGCCCAGACTGCACCTGTATTGATTACTGTCCTTCTAGCCTCAGGAGAACCACTTGTCACCTTGTACAGACTATGATGTTTACTGCTGCAGTGGAAAAAAAAGTCTTGGCTGTTGCAAAACATTTTCCAGTGATTTAAGGCTATAGCATTCGAGCAACCACTGTTATAATGAGCTGTGGGGTTTTTCCCTTGGAATCTTCAGGATGTATCCTTGAATTATTTATATCTAGAGCAGGCACCTCTTCTAACTGTTTCCCATTCTGTCAGTGATGTTACAGGTGTGGCAGACACTTACCCCACCATAGGACCCACCACTACGCTATGCACTGCCATTTCTGATCAAAGAAGGCTCAGTTCTTGCTTTAAATGGGGAGACTTTTGGTCATCGTCACAGAGAGAGAGGTCCTGTTCAGTTGTTCAAACAAGTGTCTTTACCTCCACTGCTGCCAAGCCTTACTGTTCTTCCCAAAGACTGAAATTTATGAACACATGTTTAAAAAGAAAACACACAGCCAACATTTCCCCCTCCCCTCCGCCCCCCACACCATTTCCTTCAAAAGTACAGTTCTGTGCTGGCAAACAAACAATACTTCTGTCTCTTCCTCTCTCTCTTTAACAAAAAGAAACATTACATGTTTGAGCAGATAACAAGAGGTACCATTAGGATACGGAAAATTGAAAACCTAGACTGCAATAAAATTGCAGACACAGGGGAATTAGTAATAGCTTCTCCATGTTTTAGTAGAACACTTCCTTTTTATTCACCTAGCAAACAGTGTTCACAAACAGCCGTGAAGAACAAAAGCTCTGATTTATATTTATGGACAGGTATACACACACCCCTGACCTCCCGCTGCCTCCCATGCCCTCAGCACCAGAAGCAATTTATGGAGACCAGTCTAAATAAACATTATGGAGTCAAGGCCACAAACTGACAGCAAGGAAAATCAATGGCTCCAAAAACCAGCTAGTAGGATCAATAAAAGAGATTAGGCATCACAAGCTAGTGTGGGGCACTTACAGGTAAATGTGGCTTACACTTCATCTGACAGGGCTCTCTCAGCATCAGGATAAAAACTGTCATATAAACAGAAGCACACTGAGTAGCCAGTGGAAGACGCTTCTTAGCGGCAAACGCTAACCGCTGACCTCTGAATGAAAGGGATTTATACCAGGGCTGCAGGGAATTTCCAATTGCTTTTCCAGAGTCATCTCACACAACTGTGCATTTGCCCATAGGAATTGTTTCAGATACAGCTTTTTGGAGAGCTTCCTGCCTTTTCTTTTGTTTGTTTTGCTTTCCTGGATTGTTTTTCAAATCCTTCCCTCCCTGAGTGATATCCTCCTATGTCTGTATCCTGCTCAGGTACATGTTACAGAGAGTCAGAGAGCATCCCCGCCTTCCTGCACATTAGCCTCTGGGGCCTGAAACCTCCTTATCACAGCTCAGATATAAACTGCACAACAATATTCTTCATCCCCCATTCTTTTTTTTTCCCCAGTTGTGCCACGCATATACTTAGAACCAGGTGTGTCAAAAGTAGCCTTCTTATCATCAGGCCATATTTTGGCTATTGGTGTTCAATCTGGGTGTTGCCCTTTATTGATCACTGCTGTTAGATCATCACTATGATCCTACGCAGTGCAGAGGTACCTGAGCTAGCTTTAAACAAGCCAGCTAGCTTACCAGTCTAGCCAAGACAGCATGTAACTCCATGAGGGCTAATTTACCCTGCCAAGAAACAGCCTTTAATGCTAGCTCAGATACCTCTACAGTACACTTCAGCCTATAGTATACCCTAAGACTGGGATCACGGTTTTGCACCCTGTCAACCTAAAACAAAGCAGATGAGCAGAACAGTCCCTGCCTTATGCTAGTTTTCCTTTGTGCCCTTCTGACTGCTTTCAAAGTGATTGAGAAGTCTTCACAACCAGCTCTTCCACCTTCCCCCTAAACATGTCTATGCCCAACTGTAATTTCAGTTTAAAAACAGATATGGTATAAATAGTCTGGCAGTGAGATGAGAAAAGCATTGACGATATTAACAAGGACCAAATCAGTGCTAGCTGGCCACTTAAGAAAAATTAGGATGTGGGCAGATCTGCAGACTAGGAGGAAAATCAATAACAAATAGAGTGTGTTGTGTGCATGCCCATGTGTATGCACACACAGATGCTCTAAATCAAAGGAGGTATAAGCTGTGTCATTTCTTTTGCTTCCACCAACCTGCCTGCATTACTTGTAGTTCATCTGAATTAAGTTTCAGCCAGCTAGCCCTCAAATTATGCCATTCTTCAGTATGCTTGACATTTGAAAGAAAATGTGTGTGCATTTCCACTATTAAAAAGAGTGACCTGACAAACATGCCTTCACAACTCTTAGCAGCATGTCAAAAATAAGCTCACTGAGACCTTAGTGCATCCATTCTGTCACATTAATGAAATTCCCAATAGTCTCGATCTTCATCTTTGTCTTAGATTTTCTAGTAAGAAATGACTCTAAAGACAAAAGAAATAGACATCTCCATTCTATTATTGAATTGTAATACTATTATCACTAAGGTTGGATCCAGGAGGGGTGCAGCAGGATGGGTACACCCCCCTTTTGCCACTTCTGTCACCACTCCCCCTAGTTGATATGCAAAAGAGGAGCCTCAGAACCACTCCTGCCTTCCTCCAATTGTGGGTTGCATGGAGCAGCTATACGGGGATCTGGACTCAGCAGGGGACAGCAGCAGCATCATGCAAATTCCTCCTTCCAGCACCTCCTTCTTGTCCTGCTCCCCACTATCCCTTGCTGAGCTGAAGACTGCAGCTGCACCTTGCCCAAGCCTCCCAATGGTCTGATGGGCATTGTGCTGCACCACCCTTTAAGAAATCCTGGGTCTACTTGTGATAGTTATGCCTACAGACACCAGTCCTGGTTTCTAGGGTCAGGCATTGTACAAACACATAGCTCCAGATCTTCAGAGGTGCTGAAATCAATGTAAGTTCAGTGCTTAAATTCCTCCCTAGCCTATGGCATTAGTCATCTAAGGGTATGTCTACATTGCACCAGGAACGGGCAGCATAGCATAACTGGACATAACTAGCTAGCTCAGATAGTATTAGCAGTCTAGCTGCAGTAACACAAGCTAAGTTAGCTATGTTACTCAACTCTATAGGCAGGTTTTGCAGCTTGTGCTGAGCCCCAGGCTGTCATGGTTAAAATGCTAGCTGTATCCCAGGTAGCTAGTTGAAACCTAGCTTGGGTATGTTTTTTATACTGAATAGTAGCCAACATGCAGTGTAAACATACATATGCCCAAAATAGAAAAAGGGGGAGACATTGTATTTTTGGCATTTTTTGGAAGTTCAATTTCTAGGTGTTTCTACTAGCAAAGTAAAAAACAAACAAACAACACCCCCGCCAAAAAAAACCCCTGGCTTTAGCCACTACCCATAAACCTGGGGAATTTAAATTATACCATCTGGGGGCTCATGATGACCAATAGTTCCCTGCATATAGGCAATAATTCCTAGGGGTTTGGCCAAACAGCAAACTAGAAAGATCCAAATAAAAAATTAACAGTAGGTAAGATTACTACCATCTCAAGGTATGTTGGCATTAACCTTAAATCCAGACTTCCTACCAAGGTTATGAGATACTCATGAGGTAGCCACTGCCCTCTTCCCTTTGTTATACTTCACTCACAGTGTATTGCTTTCACTTGGAGGACTTCACATTTTGTATAGGTCAATCTGTTGCTCCAAAGGACATGCTGTCCCCACTATGTGACCTGATGGTGGATAAGAGGAGGTTCTCACCATGGCCCTTCATCTTAGCTACTGCTCTGCTCCATCCCATAGTTATACTTACTATGTTTTGCTACTACTCTGTTTTGGAAGTTGACTAAACTTTGCTAGTACAAGAACAGATAGTTACTGTAATGGCACCGGTGGAAAGGCATAGGAATGCTGTGGGATATGCCTGCAGTTAAATCAGTTACCCTGACTTTTGATGCAGTTATCTCTTGTTTGGGAAGAGAATTCAAATTTAAGGAGGATTTAAGGAGCAAACAGAAGGCTGTCGTAGGGCATCGTAACACCTTGCAGTCAGCCACACAAAAGTGGTTCAGTGTTAGTACTAGCTCGTGTTGGGAGCAGTCACACATTCAGGTCAGCAGGGGCCCAGAGCACTGAAAGGTAAGAATCTCTCCCCTCCCCCGCATTCCAGGTCCCCCTACCTTCCAGAGCTTCCCTGCTCCCACCCCCCTCCACTTAGTTAACCCTTCTCTGCCTGCTGCCCTGGGATAGACATTGAGGCAGTCACAAGTAAGTGGGAGTGGGGGCTGGGAGCAGAGATCTGGGGTGCTAGGGAGGGGGGGGCAGCAGGTAGTGGGCCTGATCTGGGCCAGTAGAGGTGAAGGTGGAGTGTTTACACTAAAGTGTAGCCTAGAGTGGCTACACATTAGTGTAACAAGAGCTAGATAACACAGAATAGAGATAATCCTGCCCTGGGGTGGCATAACTTTAAGCCGCATAATGAGCGCTTAAAACTAGTTTCAGGTGTTAATTCATGGACAATTCAGGTTTAAAGAGCTCCAGGAGCCATCCAAAATTACCATATAACAAGGCCCTTAGGAAGCAGGGATTCTGATCCAGATTCCTGTTTTGCCATGGACCTGTAGCAAGAAGCTGTACTTTGGAGCAGGGCTTGGACTTTTTTAGTCTGGAGGAGGACTTGAAAAAACACCTCTTGATGGCTCCCTGATTACCCATGAGCCAAAGTGAATTGTGAGTTGGGGTGCATAACTAAGAGTACTGGACTAGGCCTAGCCAGAAGAAAGAATATTGTTTCCTAAAGAAATGAGACCCATTAACATTTGCCAAGACCCATTCACATCTGTTCTTTTGTTGTTGACAATTAGGCAGAAAGGTACAGGGAATTACAGGCAGGACATTTACTTGGGATGCGTGAGCCTAGGCTGAAGACTTTGCTCTACTTTCCCAATGAATATTTAATTATTCTAATTCTCTCTCTCTACCTGATGTGTAATTGATCTGTAAACTCTACATGCCAAGTAAGTACTATATGGAGCCATCCTCTAATCTTGTTCTTGCTTGATATTTCATCCTGAACCTGTTCAGCTTTCCTGTTGAAACCATTATGTTTCCCCCAAAAGTTTTGATTTGGTAAAGCAGAATTTCCTAACAAAAAAGATATTTTGTTAAAAAAAAAATTATGCTGCTGATTCTGACCACCTTTATGGTGGACCTCACCATATCAAACAATGAATACTGTGGGATTGGCTATGGTAATAAAACACCTATTGGGTTTTGTTCACGTTATATAAATATATGCACGGTTATTGTGCTTCTTTTGTCTTTTTTTCTCTCTATCCTCAGATAAGGATCTTGGAATCATTATTGATGCCAAAATGAACATGGGCCAACAGTATGGAGACGGGGTCAGGAAGGCCAACCACACCTTGTCATGCATCCACAGATGCATCTCAAGCAGGTCCAAGGAGGTGATTTGCCCCCTCTATGCGACACTGGTCAGGCCGCAGTTGGAGTACTGTGTCCAGTTCTGGGCGCCGCACTTCAGGAGGGATGTGGACAACTTTGAGAAGGTTCAGAGGAGGACCACTCGCATGATCAGGGGGCAGCAGGGCAGGCCCTATGAGGAGAGGCTGAGGGACCTGAACCTGTTCAGCCTCCACAAGAGAAGGCTGAGGGGGGATCTAGTGGCCTGTTACAAACTAGTTAGAGGGGACCAGCAGGCATTGGGGGAGTCCCTGTTCCCCTGAGCACTACCAGGAGTGATTAGAAATAATGGCCACAAGCTGGCAGAGGGTAGATTCAGACTAGACATCAGGAGGCGCTACTTCACTGTCAGAGTGGCTAGGATCTGGAACCAACTTCCAAACGAAGTGGTGCTGGCTCCTACCCTGGGGGTCTTTAAGAGGAGGTTAGACAAACACCTTGCTGGGGTCGTTTAACCCCAGTACTTTTTCCTGCCATGGCAGGGGTCGGACTTGATGATCTGCTCAGGTCCCTTCCGACCCTACCAACTATGAAACTATGAAAAGGTAGTTGTGTCAAGATCTTAAAGTGTCCTGGTTAGTTGCAAGTAAGGAAGAACCACTTTAAAAATTGATTAGTGTGTGTTTTGATTTTCCAGAGCCAGCTATCAGAGCATGGCTTTTGGGGAACTTGAACGATAGTTCATTTATTTCAGCAAAGCACCCATAGACACCTGCCTCTTTTTGTTGCCTTTGATAGGGAGAAAGGTTACAGGGAATTAGAGTGTCTTGACTTCATTCTAAGATTAAGATCTAAGTCCCCAGGATTTGACCTTAGTCTTGAGGATAGTAGATAGCAGAAGAAAGAACGTAAGTGTTCCTGCTATAATTCAGGCTATAAACAGACATCGTCACTGGAGCAGGATCAGCTGTTCTGAGATGTGTCCCAGTGACACAGATGTCTCCAGACATTGGGCAGCAGAGACATCTTCCATTGTCCTGAGTTGCGGTGCTGCAGTGCAGTATGCACGCCTAGGGAATCCCCTGCCAGGGGATTTCAGGGCACACCTCTGCAAGTAGGGAAACCTGAACAGGTGCTCTTGGGGATTCAGGGACCTAATCCTACAGGGGAGTTCTCAGGCTGTGAAGGATCAGTTCTCTAAAGTCCCAGGAGTGCCTGCCTGGGGTGGCTGGAGACTATGGGCACCTCCAAGTTGCCCGCACTGTCAGTCCATAAAGCAAACAGACATCCACAGCAAAAAAGCAACAGAAATGTTTACCACCTATTGTCGCAGCAACAACTTTGGGTGTTTGAGGTGTGACAATGGGCATGGACTTTGGGCATTATGCCACCATAACATTTTTTATGGCAGCACAAAGGCAATGTCTGTTTCCAGCCTCTGTTTCAGTTTTGTATAACTCCTTTATCTAGTGAATAGTTATGCATATGCCCCTCAAGGCTACCCAGCTATACCTTGGTGAATAGTATATACATTTCCTAATTTTGTGTTTACTGTTTTACTGAATGATGATAGTTTCCAATCTATTTCTCATAGGTTCTTTGTACACTTATTTTCGGATTCGTTATGCAAATAGATACTAATGGCATTAATTGCTTTCTTTGAGTGTTGGCACCTTTGGATGCTACCTGAGGTGTGCTGTTCGGCTGGAATTTGCTGAAATATCTGCTTTCAATAGGAGACTCTACCAGCAGCTTGAAATGCTAAATAAGAACTGGTCATGGTGAAAAAATTTCAGATATCTGAAACTGTCTAGTGTGAAAAGATTCTGATTATTTCTTTATTTGTTACTGTATCTACCTGATTATTGCACAGTACTGGCAGTGCTTTAGAGACCTTTGTAGTCTACAATCCTGAGGAAGAAACTATATTTCAGGAGGGACTTAAGAAAATTTTACTGAGAGAAAGAAATAAAGGGTTATCTAAGTTTGCCAGGCTCTTCAAGAAGTTTAGTGATTGAGATCAAACTGTAAAAGACCCCAAGGACCTCATTCTCATTTACTTTGAGGCTGAGCATAGAGGCTTTAAAGTGGGTGTAAATGTAATTTGCATTAAAATGTGTTTTTTTAATTATATTTACTCTCACTTTCCGGTCCCTTTGCACTGTCAGCGTGATTTAAGGGGAGTTTTAGTGGAAATGGGAATCAAGCCCCAAATGCTCAGATACTTATGTGTCCAAGTGTAATTCTCTTTTACCTTTCAAGACTTGTAGACCTATTTCTTCTTTGCAGTAAGGCCAATTTGTGTTGCTCTGATAATGCCTAGGGGCCTTAGCTAGTAACATACTTGTTCTTTGCCTTCACTTTAATGCTTCTTTATGTTGCCAGAGCAATGGAAAGTGGTTGTAAATTGAAATGAGAATCAGGTCCCTTATGCTGTTGAAACCTATGCAAATTGTGATGTTGCTTTGTCAGAATTATACAGGCACTCTAAATGTGTAATGGACTACTCTGCATGCAAGAAAGGGGATTTGAGCTTGTATTTGGAAAATACAGTGGGGGGCAAACTTTCTTGCAAGATTCAAACCTAGCCAATACTTCAGAAGAAAGAATTAAAAAAAGCATTCTCATTTACAGCTAGCATGAGTAGATCTATACCAGTGATTCCCCAATGGTGTGCCAGGACACACTAGTGCACCATGGGAGCAGCAAAAATGTGCCAGCTCTGCCTGGCTTCCCCACCAGTTTGGTTCTCTGTGGAGGGATTGACCCCTGGCTGTGCTGGCCCTGCACAAAGGCAAGATCAGGCCCCAGGTATGCTTGCCTTACATGGAGGAGGGATCAAACCTTATGTGGAGGCTGGCTCCATGTACACAATTGGGCCCCAGCTGAGCCAGCTCTGGGGCCTGATCCCTGTGTGCTGGGATCAGGCCCCAGCTGGCCTGGCTTCACACGCTGGGATCAGACCCCAGCTAGGAAAAAAGTGTGCCACAGGTATCAAAAGTGTGAGAAACACTGCTCTATACAATACTGCAAACAGACTGTTAATTTTTCTGTCACATACACGTCTCGTTGTGCCAGGTTTACTGTTCACTAAACCAAAACCAGTGTGAAATCAGGATGCAGTGGTCTTGTCTTAAACATTCCCCTTGATTTCATTTCAGTATTCCCCTAGTCCTGCCTATGAAGTTTCACTCTGATTTAGCAGAATGTTATTGCTTGTTTTCATATTTCCTAAGGTGCTGCAAAGTTTTGTGTATACACAAGCTCTTAGATGGTTCTCAGTTACATTGGGGTGATTCTTAGCTGGTATAAATTATCATAGGTACACTGAAGTCAATGGAATGGTAGTAATTTATTCCCATCAAGATATATCCCTATAGATCCTTAAACTCTGGCCCTGCTGAGCAAACTGTAGACAATATACAGTCTTTAAAAATGGCTGAGGCTGCACAGAAGAGCTTGAAACAAAACACAGGTTTCTATTTCTGTTTCAGCTTTTCTATTGTTGAATTTTCTTGAATCTTAAAGGAAAATAAAACTAAGATGAAAATGTCATTACATTGAAGACCAGGTTCAAAAGTTCCCTCTGTTTGTGGCCTTCTAATAATTTCTGTAGCAGCAAATTGTGGTACCAGAAACAAAGAGTGGTGTCTGATGAAAACCAGACTTGTCTACATGTGCCCCTGACTGTTCATTTGGTACTGCACAGTCATTTGGTACTTGCTTTTGCAGTACCTACTGGTACTGCGCAGTCCTGGAGGTGCACGGTTATTTTTGGATGCTATGTCGCCATAGCAATGAGCTAGAGCAACGTAGCTCATCACTACAACGACATAGCATCTTGTGTAGATGCGCTCACTGTTTCTGTGTCTCATGTAGATGTGCAGGAACAGATGCACTCTTAGGACCAAACTCTTAAAAGGTGAAGGTATATCTCACCCTATAGCAATAAATTGCATGCATGTACCCTGAATTTATTGTACGCATAAAAGCACACTCTATATATACAAATCCTGGCACACATTTGCAAAGGAATTATATTTCACATGACTTTCCTTACCCCACTTTCAGAAAGCACACCTTTCAAAACAACGATCCTTTGTTCAAATGGGTCTACTACATTTGGAATATTGTTTTTTTCTCTCTATCTTTTGACATGTGTTTTTATTTTAGATGCATTATACACAGAATATAACAGCTACATCTAATTCACTTTGACTAAAATAGTGTAAAGGCTTGCTTCAAGACCAGCTTTTTGGCTTACACTTTTGGAGCTTGATATGGATTACTGTTTGTGAGCAGCAGTAGTGTTCCTCCTTTCTGTGGAAAGTTCCTTGCATGCTCCTGTGTTGGGAGTTGATTATTTCTGGGACCTGGGTGCTGGTCTAAGTGTACTAATTTTAAAAATAATAGTAATATCAAAGGTGTAGAGTTAAAGGTGAGTGACTGTTTAAATCACGTTATAATGTAAAATAATTTCCTAATTATTTTTGCACCAATCTTAGCCATTCATCCACAAACTGAATGTGCTAATCACCTTCCATTTAGTTTATGACCTGAATGGATAATTTCTTGCCTCAGGGTGGACAGCGGCAGCCACATAGAAGCTCAGTTGGTTGCATTGGTCCTTTGTGTTGCAGGATCAGCTTGTGTTCAGCTGCTACTCAGGAAAAGCCTGATCCTGAAAAGTGTTTGGCCCCTGAACCTCTGGGGTCTGGGAATTCTTGGAATTATTCAGGGCAGGCAGTGCTTTCCCCACTGTTCAGAACTGGACCACCCATTACCAACAAACACACATTTGCAAATAATTTAAACTATGAAACTCATTTTCCACCACAATTTTTAGGTAATTATTCCTGCCTAAAGTGATTGCAGCATGTTAAAAATAACACAAACAAGTGGTGTCGTTTTGGTTTAGAAATAAATTAATCCCACTAGGCACTCAGTCTTTTCATTGAGTTCAATAGACTTTGGATCAGGCCCTCACTATGCTTAGGTAAGTAAATGGCTCACTAGATATAAGGACATGGGAAAGCATTGCCTGTATTTCCAGGAAGTAACTAATTTTGTTTAAAATCTTGGCCATCACAGTGTGTATGTATTTAGAAGCTTTTACTTACCGACTTCCTTTTAAATTAAATAATTGTTTTAGTCTCTCCCTCTCTCTCTCATTTTTATTCCTCTTTTTTTAACTTCCATTTGAAGTCATTTTTCATCAATAAACAATATGATCTTCCCATGTACCTTCCATGTGCAAAAACACTGCACAGCAACAGAGGAAATATGAACAGTCTGCCAAACTAAAATCACACTGAACATACCTGCTAATCCTAACAAAAAAGTCCTAGGTAAGGCACACAGCTATAAGAAATGTGCTGCCATATGAAGTTCTGCTAATAGTGGCTGTATGGATTTTTTTTTCCAGTGTATCACATCACTTGCTGCACCTTGTTATAAGACTGCAATAAACCCAACTTGGATTAAGAAGTTTTCCATGTCAACCCCTTAGGGCAGCTGATTATAGGTTTGACCTTTTGAGATTCTGTGTATTTCCCACTTAATCAGTGCTGGAATGAGTTGCTGCTAAGTAGGATCTATGGGAACCCTATGGGAAAAGCAAAGTCATCTAAAAATAATGAGTCTCTTTCCCCCTTCCCTCCCCCCTCCCATTTTGAGCTCTATTAGGCCATGATAACAGTCTTAATCTAGGCTACACAAAAGCATAACATGGCATGTGATGTTTGCATTATATAGAGTAAAAGACGACTGAGAAAGGCTTTTGGCAGCCTGGAATGTAAATGAGCCTTCACAACTTGGTCAAAAATGCTTCACTTGCCTCCCCCCTCCCCTCTCCCTTTTTTCTTCCCTTTTTTTTCCCCCTTTCTGGCTAAAATTTGTTTGGTTGAGCTGAGGCCTTGTGAAGCTTTTAAGCTCCAGTACCTCAGATTTTGACAGAGTAATTGGTTCCCTGTTGCCTGGGCAATAATACAAAATTGGCACCATCTCCATTTTGTCTTGTTACAGTAACACACTTGATGGTTTAGATATAATCTCACAAAGTACTCTAGTTTGGTCATCAGTTCATTTCTCAATAGCTGAGGCCTGTGGGGGTTTTTTTGCCTGCCCTACCCTTTTGGGTTTTTTTTTCTCCCCTCCTCACACCACCCGACAACCTTCTGTGGAACTGAACAGCATAATAGATGTAATTAGACCTTCAGTAATAGGACTGAATGGAGCAAGCAATGAGACTCCTTCTTGGGAAGGCAATCAGTGCATTAGGTCCCCAGGACTGAAACTACATTTAACAAGGTTTGGGGCTTAGGGATTGTCAGTCTGGGCTTCTATTGCTTACCCAAGAGAAAGCTCTACCCAGAATGCAAATCTTCATTTACTATTGCTACAAAAGGGAGGAAAAGAACATTAGCCACTTTATTACACATATAATGAAGCGAACTGTAGCTGTTAATATATTTTTTTCTTTGGCAGTAAATCAACTGTTCACAAGTGCTGGTAAGTATAAATATGTATTTCATCTGTGTTTTTAAAGCTATTGCCTGGGTTTTTCAGCTCTTGGAGGAATCTATCTTTGAATGATGTCAGATAAAGGCAGGCTTTATCACTAGGAAATTTCCAGTCAGAAGTAAAAATTAGGCTAAATAAAGTGCTAGAGGAACCAGTTTTGGAAATCATCCCTTTAGGAGAAGCATAGATACAGCAAAGATTATGTGCGCTCCATTGATTTCTGTTTTTAACAGTGTAAGCAAGCAATCACGGCCAAAACTTCCATTCACCTTTATATGCTGTTGAATACTTTAAGCAATCAGTTTTGGTCCTGTTTGATACTGTTGTGATAAATGGAAAATCATTTCATTTTTTATGTTATAGGAGTTATAATTTCAGTTATTCAAGACCTCTACTTTATAGAGAAAATACAAATACATGAAAGAACCGCTGAGCACATATTGCTACGGACAACGCAAGTGCAGTATTAGTTGCAAGTGGGTCAGTGGTGACTGTGAGTTAATCTCATAGGTTCCATTTACATATGTTCCAAAAAGTTTATTCAATGATTAAAAAAAAAAAGTTACTGCTAATACAGAGTGGAGGTATATGGTGCCCTTTCCAAATGCTCAATTCAGTACAGCTCAGATTTCTGGAAATTAGGAAAAGAGACATTCAGGTACATGCTCAGATAATGTTAACTCTGTCCTTTTTGAGAGATGCCACAGTACATCCATAACACACATGCTCTCGCTTTGCCTTTGAACTATGTGGAACAGACCTACTGACACCTGCCGTTCAGTCATGTAGCCTAATCTTCAGGAAAAAACACCATTTCTGTTGAATTTTACAACCACTGTATCTTCATGCACAGTGTTAGAAAACCATCTAACACAACACGCAAACTTAGTCCCTTACATACGCACACCTGATTGTTTCTTGTTCCTGATACAAGCTACAAATGAGTCAGCCTTAACTCTGGAACTGCCAGCCTGCAACTAGTGGGACCTGCATCCAAAAACACAAGCTGCATTCACTCTCCTTAAGTGCCACATAATCCTCCTCTGGCTCCCCATCCCTGCTATCCCCAGCTATCTGCAGCTGTACCCCAGGCAAACCAGTAACCTCTGCACCTTGATGCAGGCCCAATACCTTTTCTGGTTTTCCTAACACAAACAGGGGTTGCATATGCCTAAACTTTATATTTTCTGATTTTCAGGCACCCATGCACTAACTGTAGTAAAGGTTGAAACCATTTGGGGCACCATCAGAACAGGGCACCAACAGAGGGGTAGAGACTTGCCCTCCCCGTTCCTCCCCACCCCCAGTAGCCTCACTCACATGAAAGAGGACAGGGAATGGGGGTCAGACAGAACCAAACTCACATTAAACAAGAAGATTGATTCAGAAACACTCAGAAGGGCTTGACTCAAATGAAGAGGAAGAGGAAGATGGATGAAGATGAGCCTGTCTGGTATCTAACCACCATCTGCCTCAAATGAAGGGAAAGAGAAAGAGAGACTCATATCCCTGTAAAAGCCATGTCCCTCCAGAGCCCTGCATATACACAGGAGCAAGACATTCGATTTGGGGGTAGGATCTTCTTGATCCTGCCACACATATGGGAAAGAAGATTCCAGGGCTGCCAGGTGTTACCTACCTCTAATCTGAACAGCTCACCCTGCCATACACCCCTCTGTCAGCCTCCCCACCCCAAATCTACTAATCCCTAACCCTTCCTCCACTCTTAGCCCTCCAAAGCTATCCTGTAGCAAGGTGCCCTTCTGGCTTTCTGCTAATTGTCAGATTAACACTGACACTGGCTGAGCATAGCTCAGGGTCATTAGTTGCTGCATGCCTGGTTGAGCCACTAACTAAACTCATGTGAAGGTTACCAAGCTGGCAGGTCTTTTAGCTACTCCAGTGCTTCCCAAATTTTTGATACCCAGAGCAAACTTATTTCTAAATTAAAATTGGTGGCACACTTCACACTTGTACTAAAAAAGGTATACACATGCATGTGTGTACATGCATGCACACACACGCACACACACACACACACACACACACATATACATATATCTATTTTTCAAAACATATAACATCCCATTCCCCTGCCAGAGACAATCATACTGATGTTGAGGTGTACTAGTAAAACAATAATTCCATAACTTTTCTGAATTTCACAGCACCCCCATTGAAAAATCCTTCAGATAGCTATAAATTCAGAAGAGATGTTGTGGGGGAGGGGGGCTTGATGCTGAAAAGTTGAGAACCACTGATCTAGCTGGTGCCACTTCAGGACAGCAGGACCTTACTTTACTGCACCCTGCTCTTTCTATTGTCTTCCCCTTCCTAATCCTCAGTCTGTACTGGTCTGTACTGCAGGGGTCTAGGGCACAGGGGTCTAAGGCAGTCCGCACTGCTGAGGCCACTTCTTCAGGGTCTCACACACTGGCACTTGCCCCTCCTGTGGCCTCTCCTGTTGGCCCTGGGAGCATGGGAGGAGTGGAGGGGACAAGCAGGACTGTAAAGAGTCACTCCTCTTTGCATTTTTCTGCCACCCTGGTTGCAGCAGAGGGCACCCCTGGAAGTGTGAGGGGCCTGGCACATGGGCTGCCTGGGGTCAGGGAAGGGTAGGGGAAGACAGCAGCAGCAGCAGTCCCCACACGAGCAGCTGCAGGCACTGCAGGAGTATCTAAGGCAAGGTGCAGGGTGCTGGCTGGGGAAGAAGAGCATTTATCTCATACAGGGATCTCATGGCACGCTCCCATCACTCTTGTGACACACTAATGTGCTGCAGCACACTCTTTGGGAATCAATCACTGGGCTACTTGGTCTGCACATGTGCAGCATGCTCAGTTTGGCTCATGAGCATTAAGCTGCCAAATTCTTTTGTCTTAATACCTTTTGTCTAATGTCTTTTATTGCATTTTGCTTCCCCAAAGGGCCAGTGAATTCTATGCACTAACTGGTAAAGGTTTAGACCATTTGGGACACCATCAGGATAATGGCTTGATCGCTCTCTCTCTCTCACGCATGCACACACACAGTTCCACCTTAAAAAAAACTGTTTTGTTATGAAGGGCTTTCTCAGTACCACCAGCTGAATGACTTCACACTTAGAATGGTGACCATGGTGTCTGCTTCCGTGCAGTATGCTAAATTTTAAAGCAACCTGAACAAGTATGTGGCTGAACATTTACAAAAATTATCTTTTAAATAGAAGTAAGTTTTCAACCTAACCCATAACATTGCTGGAACTTATTTGAGCCTTCACTCCCCCCTCTTCTCCCCATGCTTCTTTTATACAGAGGTCTGTTTATTTTCTTCCCCAAATACCTCTACTAATCCCTATCCCGTTTTCTTTGTAAGTGCAATCAGCTTAATTCTACCAGCTAATTCTAATGGTTTGGAGCAAGTGCCTCTTTATGCATTCCACCACTCCAGTGCCTCCCTTTCTCCTTATTTCCACCTTACTCCAAGGCTAGGGACAGACATTCAAAAAGCCTGAGCCTAAATTGATTAATAGATTCATAGATTCATAGGGCATGTCCACATGAGCGCGCATGTGCCTCTTGCCCCGCCTCAAACCCCTTTGAGGCAGGGCAACAGGCACGTGCAGCCCGGGGAGAAAATTTGATCTCTGGACATCCAGGGGTCTAAAAAAAGTGAAGTATAAAAAAGCGGGGCAGGGCACAGACCCTGACCGTGCCCTGAGGTAACCAGAGGCTGGGTCCTCCATAGAGACACTCTGGCTGCCAGAGCGTCTCTACGGTTGGCCCCATACCCTGGTGCTGAAACACACGGCCAGCCAGGGCTCTGGTGCCGGTGAGTAAGGAGTCGAGGGGGGCTGGAGGAGGGGGGGAAGGGACTGTGA
>NW_005842028.1:245404-258266 GCF_000455745.1 Alligator sinensis | reverse complement strand
CAAGTGGGGGGAGGGGCTTGGGTGGAGCCGCCATTGGGGGGATGCAGCATCTAGTGGGGGATGGGGCTAGGTGGGGCAGCAATCTGGGGGCTGGGGTGGGGCATGGGGGACTTGCAGGGGGGGTGGTAGCCCCTGTGGGGGCCAATTGTCCCCTGTTGGGGGGCCATACCCCTTGTGTGTAGGATGAACCCACTGTTGGGGGTCTGAAACACTTTTGGGGGACTGAACCCCCTTTTGGGGGGGCGAACCCTTTGTGTGGAGGACGAACCCCCTGTTGGGGGACCAACCCCTTGTGTGAGGGCCATCGCCCTGTGGGAGGGCAGCAAAATATGTATTCATGAATTCATGAAACCTGTATTTAGAGTTCACTTTATTATTATGATAAGAGACTTGCTTTATCATTGTAGATATATCAATAAAACATTGTCCAACTGCTCACTGTCTCTGTCTCTGTCTCTCTCTTTATAGTGGTCTTTTGTTTTACTTGTGGAGGAACATGGATTTTGGGACATTTTACAGAGTGACTTTGGGATTTTTTTTTATCTGGGATTTCTCAGTTTTCCAATAGGGACACCAGAATTCCTGCTAGGGAGGCCAGTGGCATGACCCTGCCTGCTCAGAGCTGACACCTCGGACCCATCTGGCTGTGGCTGACCTCCTGGCCAAATGGGGCCAGGAGGACAAACTTTGACAGTTCAAAGCAGGCCACCACACCCGGAACATCTTCCAGATGATAGATGCCCAGATGGTCAGGCAGGGGGCACAAATGGCAGTAGTGCTTCACAGAGGCCCACCCTGCAACCGCAGTCCACTGGCAGCTGGCCCAGAGGGGCAGATGCCTCTACTGGCTCTGCAGTCCCCATCTGAGTCTGGCAGGTGCACAGCAGGTCACAGCCAGGCAGCAGCCCCCACTGCCAGTCTGCTGCAGTGGGTATAGGGTGCAGGGAACTCTCAGGGCTGCTTCAGCGGTCCAGCTCACACAAGGGGTAGTGTCCCCAGGTACCAATTGGCTGGGCCCCAGAAGCTCCTGAGAGCTAGTAGCCCTGAGCTACTTGCCAGGGTGGCTTTTTATACTGCTGGGGCCAGGACAGGTGCTGGCCCCAGGCTCTAGCTCCCTTGGCTGAAGATCTGGGAGGAGCCAGGCAGGGTTATTTTGCCCCAAGTGGCACAATTTGCTCCACACCAAAGTGCATGTCTGAGCACATGTGCTGAAGCAAAAAGCCCTGGCTCAAATTTGCACCATTCTATTTGAGCTGCTGCAAGCACACATGCTTGCATGTGTGGACATGCCCATAGATGCTAGGGGTGGAAAGGGCCTCAACAGATCATTGAGTCTGAGCCCCTGCCTGGGCAGGAAAAAGTGCTGGAGTCAGATGACCCCAGCCAGATGCCTATCCAATCTTCTCTTAAAGACCCCCAAGGTAGGGGAGAGCACCACCTCCCTTGGAAACCCATTCCAAATTCTAGCCACCCTTACCGTGAAGAAGTTTTTCCTGATATCAAGCCTAAATCTGCTCTCTGTCAGTTTGTGACCATTGTTCCTTGATACCCCAAGAGGCGCCCTGGTGAACAGAGCATCTCTGATCCCTTGCTGTTCCCTGCTAGTGAATTTGTCAGCGGCCATAAGAAAACCTCACAGCCTTCTCTTGTGGAGGCTGAACAAGTCCAGGTCCCTCAGTCTCTCCTCATAGGGTTTGGCCTGTAAGCCCTTAACCATATGAGTGACCCTCCTCTGGACCCTCTTGAGGCTAACCACATCCCTCTTAAAGTACGGTGCCCAAAACTGGATGCAGTACTCCAAATGCGGTCTGACCAATGCCACATAGAGGGGAAGTATCATCTCCTTGGATCTATTTTGTAAGGTGCTGATGATTTCATCACACTGACAACTCATGTTCATCTTGGATTCCACTATGACTCCAAGATCCCTTTCCACTTCTGTGCTATTGAGAGATTCTTTTCCTAGCCAATAGTTGTGCTGGAGATTTCTACGCCCTAGGTGCAGCACTCTGCATTTGTCCTTGTTGAACTGCATCCTATTGTGTTCTGCCCACGTTTCCAACCTGTCCAGGTCTGCCATCAATCGTTTCCTACCCTCTGGTGTATTCAGTTCAACCCACAATTTAGTATCATCTGCAAACCTGGACAGAATACACTTCATGCTAGCCAATAGTTGTGCTGGAGATTTCTACGCCCTAGGTGCAGCACTCTGCATTTGTCCTTGTTGAACTGCATCCTATTGTGTTCTGCCCACGTTTCCAACCTGTCCAGGTCTGCCATCAATCGTTTCCTACCCTCTGGTGTATTCAGTTCAACCCACAATTTAGTATCATCTGCAAACCTGGACAGAATACACTTCATGTCCACATCCAAGTCACTGATGAAGACATTGAAGAGTACAGGTCCAAGGACCGAGCCCTGCGGGACCCCACTACCCACCTCCTTCCAGGTTGATACTGACCCATCTACTACCACTCTCTGGGTGCAACTCCCAAGCCAATTTGCCACCCACCAGACTGTGTAAACATCTAAGTCACAGCCTCTTAATTTATTTATGAGAATAGGATGAGGTACTGTACTGAAGGCCTTCCTAAAATTGATTCAATCTTTGCAGGTTAGTCTAACCTGGCTAGGCTGAACCAGTTTGTAACCAAACAGACATTCTCTCTTGACTGAGGCAATTCAGGCACATGTCTGCAGTGGATCAGGCTAGAAGTTGGGGGGGGGGGCATTGAGTAGCCCTCCCTTCCCTTTTACAGGGCTGAGCTGAAAGGGGGTGTGCCCAGGCCCTGGAAGGATGCTTTGATTAGGGATTTATACCTGCACCATTCCAGGCTTTTCCCTGCTGGCTGGCGGCCGGGGGATCGGGCGAAAGTGTGGGGGGGGGGGCATTGAGTAGCCCTCCCTTCCCTTTTACAGGGCTGAGCTGAAAGGGGGTGTGCCCAGGCCCTGGAAGGATGCTTTGATTAGGGATTTATACCTGCACCATTCCAGGCTTTTCCCTGCTGGCTGCTCAATGGGTGGGAGTGTTGCCAGACCCCAGTCCCCTGCTAGCACTCTCAGACAAGGGGGGTGGTACAGTGCATGCATCTGTTGATGATACGGAGCTTTTCAATCTCCCTCCCTTCTTCTTTATACTGTCTGCAGCAAACTGACAGGGAAGCAAGCCAGCAGAGAGCTGATAACAGTGTTTTATCACCCCATCAGCAAAATAGTAGCCTCTCTCCATTAGTTCTTCTTAAACAGTTTACCAGCTGACTTGTTGTTTAGCTCCAAAAACCCCTCAGTGGTCACTGTTCTGTCTGCCTGTCCCAGGGAAATTGGAGAGAGACATACACAGATACCTCTTGGCATTAGCTAGCATACCACATGCCTAGGGTCCGCGGGGCTGGGCTCTGTGCTGTGGGAGATGGGAGGGGGGATTCCTGCTTTATCAGTGAGCAGCGGGGGGAGGAGGGGACAGGTAGGGACAGACATTGCATAAACTGGATTGACCCAAATCAATTAAGTCTGATACTGCATTCAACCAGGTTTATCTCAAATCAGTTTCAGCCATTTTCAAATGGGTTTATGTGCACAGAACATCTGTTCTGTTACAGGTTTAAACCAGTGTCTGATCACTTAAACCAGTTTATGTGTAATGTCTGTCCCTAGCCCAAGAGCTTTCTTTATGCAATTAACAACTTACGTTTACATGGTCGTGTTTAGATGCCAGGAGACCTGGCAGTTTCTGATGTGCTGAATGCCATTTTTAAACCTTGTATGGTCCAGGCTTCCCTGGATTATAAAATAGTGGGGGTGATGTTTGGGCTCAAGTGAAGTGAATAACAAAACATTGACTTCTCTCAGGCCAAGATTTCATTCTGCATGTGTCTCTTCCTAGGAAAGCACAGAAGAACATGAGATGTTAAGAAAGGTAACAGGTAACAGCCAAGCAAGGTTCACCAATGCTCCTTACACCTAATTGTAGATGTTAAAAGATATGAATAGAGGTAACAAGGTGAAGGGGAAAGGTTGATGGGAACAGAAGAACTCTTAAACTCTAGATGGATGTTTTTTTGAACCAGTAGGACCAGTAACAAATGTGGGCTAATTCCTATTTTTTTCCAACCATCACTGCGACTAGTGAGCAATAGATGTTCTGAGTAATCTTAATTTAATTACAGCATCTTTTTATACAGTGTGGAATAGTCTATATGCTGTGGAATATGGTATAAAAACAGTAACAAAAATTCATTCCAAAATTTAAATGGGCACTAGCATGAAATCCAGTGAACTTTGCTGTAACATTTATTCATCTGCTGAGGCAGCATACTGTCATGAGAACAAAAGGAATCTCCACTGCCGCACACGCGCGTGCGTGTGCGCACGCACGCACATACACACACACACCAGGGAGGAAGCAAGGCAACATTGTAGTGAGATTACTGAATGGCTCTCAATGATTCAGGATAGCTTTTCCACAGAGTAACACACACACACACACACACACACACATTAATCTCAGCACAATGTTTGCCTGCCATTATGAGGCAATGCTTTCATTATGCTGTTGAATCTCATAATGCATAATAGTTGTGTTTCCCTGATACAGAATTAGGCTTCAAACATTGCCATGCATTTTCAGGACTTTACGTCAGGGATATTTTTGTGTCCGACTGATTCTTTTCAGTGACTGAGTTTTTGTAGCTGTTTAAGACTGAGCTGCACTGATTAAGTCCATCCTTGTGATATATTACAAAAGTAACTTGAAAGTTAACTTATATCAGTACTGCAGCTTCTCCAAGCCCCATGGGTACAGAGGCCTAATTGAAAGGAAGGGGAAAATCAACCCATTGGCTTTGACTACAGATAATAAGCAGTGCTATGGGAGAAAATCTATTATCAAACTAAACCCCCTGGAGGGTATGAGACAGAGTAGCCTCATTCTACACAATTAAAAGCTCTTTTCACATCCAGAGGGTGCACCATGCCAAGAGATGTCAGAATTGCAAAAGCAATTTAAAGGTACAGTCAACGGACATCACTAACGTTGTTACCTCCTGGAGCTTGCATTGCTAAGGTGAAATTAATCTTTACAGGCTCAATGAAATAAATGCATTCCAGCATACCTAATCATTAAAAAGTCAGTTGTTAACACAGAGATATCTGAAATACCAGCAAGAAATGAGATAACTGTGGATTAGTATTCCCATGTTAGTTTACATTAAATAACCATTTTGTCTAGTAGTCTCTCTCTGTCGGTGACCAGTATTTGTTGCATCAGAGGGAGACTCAAGAAACTTTATCATGGCAGTTATCTCAGAAGTAACAGCTATTGCTGAAGCAACAATTGGTAAAGCTTGTCTTGGCTACTAATTTGCCATCAGTGCTCATTAGAGTGGCCAATTACTGATGCCTAAGTGGAATTTCCTCCACAACCAAAATCAGCACTTACCCAAACCTCATTCAAAGTTAATGGAGTTGCAGGAGGTGTAAATCAGTGTAGAAATCAATCATACAGTTAGCTGACTTCTTTGTAAGAACGACTTGCTTCCAAAGAGACAAAAGCTAAATCCAGGCCTGAGTGGTCTGGCCAAGAGGAACTTCCTTTTAGCTCTTACAACTGCTCCCTGAGAACAACAGGATTCCATTTTCTCTTTCAGCTGGATTGGTATGCAGTGAGTCCAGTTGTGAGATGGTGCACTATGCTAACTGGCTAAATCTGCTAGAAGTCTAGACAGCCTTTTTTATTGTATGTGTAAATGAAGTATACTGTAATTTGCTGTATGAAACAAGTCAATATTTCCATATGGCTGTTATCAGATACAAAGTTAATGTTGCCATAATCAAAGAATGGTATTACTTTAGGTGTAGAAATGTTTCTGGCAAGTATTCTTGGCAGCAATTCTCAAGACCATTAAAAACAGGAACAGAACTTTCTGAGGCCCCCTGGACATACCTTTATCTAGGACTTTTCCAGAGCCGAGTCAGAATTACTACAGCAGTCTCAGTTCAAGTGTAATGCTATAACTTTGCCTCCCACATATTAATTCTGTAGGGATAAGAACAGCAAAACAATCTGCTTTAAAGAAAAAAAAAGCCTGGAAACAAATATTATTTTCAGATGAATAAAGAGTCTGAAGGAAGGAAAAGAATATGCAGAAGTCATAAAAACTGGTGTCCCTTTGATTTCTATAATTGTTGAAGATAGGAGTCTAAAGAATAAAATGGTTTTATCTTTCATTGTTTCCCCTATCAGCATTAGTCCACTTTGCTCATTTTAGGGACATACATACTAACAGTCTGGCATAATACTATTTTGATACCTGTCTTTCAATATCTACAGCTAATTGACAATGTGACTTGTAAGTTGAGGCCTGGAAATACTGTCTCATGTGTTATATTCAAAATGCAAAGACACCCTGGGCCAAGTGTTGAAAACTGCATCTCTCAGATTTTGTTGCTTGACATAAACTTTTGAAAAATACTGTGCTAACTAAGAAAACAGGCCTTGCACACTAAAGGATGATTTTTATGCCTGCAAAGTTAATTGTGGACAAAAATCTGAGCACCTGCATCTGTAAATATATGATTGCAGGCATATTCAAATAATTAAGTCGTTAGATACACAGTTACTCAGACTTGCAACAGCAGTTCATTTTGTAGGCATAAATATTCCGCCACAATTTTTTTACTGCAACTTGCACAGAAAAAGCACAGAGGTCAGATCTCAACACAGCTGAAAACATGTCTTAAATATATCTTTTATTTAGATTAGTTCATTCTAAGTGCATACTTTGCCAACTCTATTACAACTTGCCCGTTCCCTTTGGACTTTCCATTTCTATGCACCTGCAACCTAGTTTGCACTCCATGCTTTCAGTGTTTTTAGTGGATCCCTATGGAGCTTAAACAATGACTGTGGACTCTGAGCACTAACTCATCTTATTGTGCTTGAGACTGGCAGCACAATGCCACCTGTGCCTTCTCTCAGTGATATTGGATTCTCTGAGACAGCTGTGGATTGGGAGATCTCCTATAGATAGACAACTGGGTGCAATTTTTGCCTGAATACTTAGAGTAGCCCAAGAAAAG
Source organism: Alligator sinensis (assembly GCF_000455745.1). Classification (NCBI taxonomy): domain Eukaryota; kingdom Metazoa; phylum Chordata; order Crocodylia; family Alligatoridae; genus Alligator; species Alligator sinensis. Next base: position 251,189 of record NW_005842028.1, on the reverse strand, counting down.
AAAAGATATTGCCCCTTCTCCAGAATAAGTTCTGGTCTACTATACATCAAGTGGAAGACAGTCTAAACTCTGCTTTCAGAATCCTGATTTAAGATTTTGGGGCACTCCTGAGAGGAATGATTTGTCCAGCATGCAAGGTGAAAGAAGGTGAGAGATATGAAGCGTCCAGAAAGGAGAGGGAGCATGTGCTTGAGCAGCCAAAAGATCAACTACCCTTCCTTCTCTTTTCACAGCTACCCCTGCTGCCTCACAAGGAGAAGCAGATTCCAGATTTTACAAAGGGGGCATAGGGAAACATCAACTGGAGCTGCAGAGGTGGCTGCAACTCCTTTCCCCTGACCCCCCAACCTCTCCCTGCCCACCCCCACACCAGGGCAGGCAGGCTATGTGATGGGAGCAACAGCCAGGGATTTTTTTAAGTCCCTAAAGCAGGTGAGCAATCCACTCCTCCTTCCCCCACCCCACCATAAAAGGAAGGAGAAAAAATTATTTGGGGGGGGGGGAGGGGATGAGCATGCCTTTTCCCTGCTCCCTCCCTCACTGCTGGGACCTTGTTCTGTCCCCCCCACCCCCATGGTGGTGAGGGAAGTAGTGTGGCTAGGGCAGGGAAGGCCCTGTATAGCTAGGGCAGGGCATGGGATGAAGCCATGAGCGGCTTATCTGAGGGGCACCTGGCGTGGAGAGGGGGTGGCAGCTCCCACCATTGCATGCATCCCGGGAGGGCATGGGGGCTCTGTGCCTAGGATCTGCATGTGAGGTGAGGGTGGGCTGTGGACCAGGATCTTCCCAACGGGGGGTTGGGCTGCTTTTCACTCGGGGTGGGCGGCGGTGGCACTAGGAGGGGGGGTCAGGGGGCTGAGGTGAATTTTGGGGTAGCTGCATCCCCCCCCCCACCGCCCCTTAATCCTCTCCAGCGCCACCACCACCCTTCCCATTTGCGGCTGGCTGAGCATCCCCCCCCCCACCAACTGGGAAGAGCCTAGTGCAGCCCCAGCCCATAGCCATCCTGCCCCACAGATCCAGAGGCACACCCTACCATGCCTCCCAGGGTGCGCATTGCAGCAGGATCCGGGCCCGCGGACAAGCTGCTTGTGGCTTAGTCCCGCACCCTGCCCTGGCTGTGCAGTGCCTGCCCCAGCCCCAGCCCCACTCCCTTCTTCGCCACTGTGCTCACCAATCCTCATCTCTGCTGCAGCCACCAGGAGCCCACAGCCAGGCTGCCTTGTGGACTCTACTGCTGCCCTGCGTTTGAAGGGCCTAAGTCTCATTAGCCCCCCCCTTCCACTACCTATGCCCCCACTTCCTGCTCACAGGCATGTCTCCTCCCCTCTCCTTCTCCTCATTCTTCTTTCCCTGCTTGCTGCTGGTACTGTCCCTGCCCAATGGGTAAGTGGAGCTCCAGAGCTGCTCCATCCAGCCTGTGCAGGCTCAGCCTATGACAGCAGAGGCAGCAGTGGGTGGGCAGGTTTTCCCCTGTCTGTGCCTGCTTCTAAGCTGGCAGGGAATGCCAAGGGGCAAACTGATAAAGAGGGGGAACTTGCCTATGGACCCCTCTCTGGATCCTCCCCTGCTCACAAGCAGTGTGAGGCAGCAGTCAGGGAGGTAATGGAGAAAAGTAGGAGGATGAAGAGTTTTCCTCAAGAAACAAAGTACTGAAAGAAAGAAATGCATTCCAGCATACCTAATCATTAAAAAGTCAGTTGTTAACACAGATATCTTTGCAGGGTAGGCACACACCTAAAGGAGATTTAATTTACAGACATCACTGGGTTAGTGAAGGTACACAGGGTAAGTGGGAAACAGATCTAGGAGTAAGGAAGGAAAGCACAGCAACAAAGAAGGGAACACTATTCAAGGTGTGGCACAACGATGGGAAATAGCACTCATAGTGGAAAGAGATGATCATTAATTCAGGGAGAAAGAAATTGGAGATAAGTGTGCAGACAGAATGGAAAGAAATAAGCAGTGCACGGGTGATAGCTCAATATAAAAGGCAAAAACATTAGAGATTTTTCAAATAAATGGAAAAATCATGAAAATGAGTTTGGGAGAAAACAAAGACATTGAAAAGTGCATAATCTGAGAATCCTAAAACTTGGGTAGGATGTAATAGAATTTACATGCTGATTCTCAGGCGAGATGTATCAGATTTTCTAATCTGGAGATTGATTTTGTTGTATTAAAATTTATACGCCAGTTGGCTTTTGGCCAGATTCTTTCTGTTGAAGCTCACATCATGGATCTTGAATTTGTTCTTTCATCCTTCTCAGCTTTTACAGTGAAGAATCGTTTCTAAAAATCTGCTCTGGTTGTCTTAACAGTGAGTGAGTGAGTACTCTTTAAATATCAATCCTATTTTTAGAAAATTAGAAAAAGGATTTTCAAGAGCCCTTAAACAACCACATAAGCTCCTTCCTTCTTATTAACTATAGACAAATATCAAGTACAAATGTAAAATTTGTTTGGCTGCTAAGACAAATAGCTTGATATGAACCATTGAGCTAATGCCAGCCGCACTTTGAATCAGTATGTACCGCCTTTTTCAGAGATCCTTACTCAGGCAAATTTTCCATGAAAGAGGGTTTTTGCACAAGTAAAAAGACTCTCAGAAGGCTCAATATTGGCACTCTGTGCAAAGCTTATGGTTTATGTATGAAATGTATACAAGAACTGGAGGGAAAGAAGAAGATGGAAAAAGAAGTGAGTAGGTGAAATTCTGACTTCCTAGAAAGTTAGTGGAGGCAGTTCTGTGGAGGAGGGGCAGGATTTCAGCCAGTGTTTCTATTCATATACTGGGATTTGCACTTTTGTGGTGTGTGTCACTGTTTGTTTCCCAGAGATGGAGAATACGCTATAGCTGCAAATGTAACACATCCTGTTGCAAGAGTTTTGTTACAAAGGAATACAGTCTTAATTTCTCATTCACTAAGGAGACAAAATACTTTCTAATCATTAACAGTCTACAAATGAGAAAAGCTTCTTTCATTGTCTCTTCTAGTAAATTATCTTGATATTCCCATCAAGTTACATAATGTTTAATCTGCTGACACTTTTAATACTCATGTCAATGCAAAGGAAAGGTAAGGAAGCATTTTAAACATTACTTTTAAAAAGCTTTGAAAAGTAATATGTTCCAAAATGGAACATAAATTAATGAGTTGTGGATGGGAATTTCAATTTACATAATGAACTGGAAACCCTTAAGAAATCAGAGCCTTGTGTTTTTAGGGTCACTTGCAAAACCCTTTTCACTTCAGTCTGAAACCGCAACGCTCAACCTCCAGGCAAAGGGCCAGATCTGGGTAACCTGGCCATACCATCTGGCCTATGGGTCTCCACATGTGTCAGGAAATTTGGTGGCAGGAGAGCAGTGGCAGCATTAATTGCTGCTCCCCTACTGCCAAATTTCCAAACCCATTTGTAGCCCTGAAAGCTAGATGACATGACCCTGACTGCTAGATCATCCTGCCACATGGTAGGGCCAGTAGGCAGTGTCATTATGTGGCGGGATCCAGAGTATGGGGTTGGGTCAGTGTGCATCGATCTGGCACAGAGGGTTGGGCTTGCATGCTGGATCACACAGCCTGTACCACTCATCCAACGTGAGAAGCTGGAAAGCTGATCACCACTGGTCTGAAACTGAATTTTTAGTTCATATGATTCTGTAAATTCGAGTCCCCAACTAAATATTTTAGGGACAGATCCTTAGCTTGTATAATTCTCGGGTGTGGAGCTGATGCGATATCAGCTGAGGATCCAGTTTATAACTTACACACTAGCAACATTAATTATGTGATGTGATAGCATAATAAAAAATGATTGCTAACAAAAAGTATCATTAATGAAAATGTAACCAAGGTGAGTGAGTTTAATTATTGCTAATGTGCAACAAACAAGCTTTCTCTAATTAGGTGTTGCTTGTTTAACATGCAGATGGTTTTTGTTACATTCAAAGAGATGGGATTTTTTAGGGATTTAAATATTTATGACAAAATAATTAAAGAAAAATGCATTTCTCAGAAAATGCAACACTCATATTTAGTACTGTAAATGCTACATGTCATTAGGTTCATCGGCATGCAAGGGGAAAAGCAACTAAAGGGCGGTTTCATCCCAGAAGGCACAAGCAGGGCACTTTCACTTATTATATTGAAGTAGATAGCTGCACTGGCCTTCATTACTTGAGGAGCGCAGGTAGTAGGACTAATACATTCCTTCTTGTATGGTGTCTGTTCAGAGGAGGGCAGTTTTATTTCCTAGCCAAAGAGGACCTCTACTAGCACTAGCAAAGGTTCTGCAGAAAAAAACCCATTAAAGCAGAAAATCTAGACCAGCTCTATCCCTGTATCAGAATGGCACCATCCACCACATCCTCCAAAATTTCTGTTTTTGTGGGAACTGTTATGGCTAGAGTTGTTTCAGCTCTGTTTCTGGGTGACTTGCATCTTTTGAGGCTCCACAGCCTTGTCAGTGAATTAATAATGCAAAAAAAGGGTAAAGGATGGAGAAGGAGTAGGAGCTGCCAACTTGTATATCCCACAAAATCTTCCTGAAAAATATGACAAGCCAATAGGCACATGTAGCAGTAGGCAGCAATAGTCAGTTAAACACCATCCTTGAAATAGAACTGGATGAATATTTTCAGGGGGGTTTTTAAATGGAAAAATAAAATGTTTTGGGGCAAAGTGTAGGTTCTCACTTATTTGCACAACTACTGCCAAAGCTAGGACTGCTGGGTTGAAGAAATGCAGACCAGCACTTGATTCCCACACTTGAGCTGATCACAAACAATTTAACTTTGTTTGATAATGATACTGGTACCTCAGGGTCATCAAGAACTACTCTCTCCAACATATGTCAAACAAATTATTTTAAGGATGCCCATTTCATTCTCTAGAAAGACCAGACAATTCCTTTCAAATTAGAGGGGAAAATGCAAAGAAATGTGACCTTAATTTATTAGAAGCATGAAACTTTTCAGAACTTTCTTCAGTGAGATACGACTGAAGGAAGAATAAAGAAATAAAATAGCAGGGAAGGGAGACAAGAGGAAAGGACATTGGAATATTTATGTGGGATGAAATAAAATAAAATGAAGCCAAAGACATATAGGGGAAAAAAGCGAGAAACAAAACTGACTTTTATTTAAGGCATGTTATTTTTTCTGCACTCCAAAAAAATCTCCAGCAACCTGAAAGTGAAACAAGAAAAAGTAACATGACTGAGTATAAAACAAAGATACAAATTTTGTTTTATTGTATTGAATTTTCTCCTTTATTATATAGAGTTCCTGCAATTAAATCTGTTGCGTTATTTGTTACTGTTTTTATTTTACATCTGTCTTCATTTGAATGTCATGGGATTTTTTTTTGGATCAAGCTCTGATACAATCAATAGCTTGAGCAAATCAGAACTGTTGCAAGAGCTTACTAGGGTGTGTGGTTGTATCTTTAGAATAGAAGTACTTCAAGGAGGTGATTACTTCTCTGTTTTGCTGTCTTTCTACTGTGTACCAAGCACAACTGGGTCCCAATCCCTGACATACGGATGTTATTTTAATATAAACAAGTTCTGCTGCTACTAATGATGATAAGAGTGAGGAGACATCTAGCGTGATGGAATGAGACTCGGGACAGAAACTGAATAAATGTGCATCTGTGGGGTTGTATAAAGCCACATCTCTTGGATTTCTACCCTACTTCTCTCATTTTTCTCTGACCAAACAGCTCATCGTGGAGAGCCAGCAAGCAAGAAGAGCCAAAACTGACAGAACCATTCTCTTTCC
>NW_005842028.1:240335-245349 GCF_000455745.1 Alligator sinensis | reverse complement strand
TTCCCTTGAATTCTGACCTATAATAGGAAACCTAGTAGTAGGTTTTTTTACCATGGAAAAGCAAAAAAAGATATTCAAACTTGCAAAGAAAAGGGGCCGGGAAGAAGAAACCAGCAGAAGAAACAGTCTTGCAGCAGAAAAAAGGAGTCGGTGACTGTTTGGACAATTTTTCTCACCTTTCGTGCATATTGATGGGAAGTCTTGGAGTTAAATAAACTCCCCAGATCCTCCTGATACACCCATTTCACATTCTCCTGCCTAAAGTTTTCATTTTACTATACATTGAAGAAGCAGGAGGGGGATTCCTTTCTAAAACTCAGCAAGAAGAAGAACCCTCCCGCTGCCTTCACTCCTAGATGCCAGTACTTTGTGAGTTGCGCTGGGAAAAAATGTTTGATTATTAATAACTGAAGATGTACATTTTCCAGCTTATCACCAAGTAGAGAATGAATGTATACATAGTCTTTATGTATGCAAATGAATGTACACATTTGAGTGGAATTGAAAAAACAACCAACAATTCCCTGTGGTGATATCTGATAGTCTTCCTTTTGAGGTGGATCTCACTGTATTAATACTTGCCCCAAATTGAGGAGGATAAATCTTTTTTTCCCCCCTATAATGTCCCCTTTTGTGTTTTGAATATCTGGGTGTGACTGATTGGAATGCATACAAATTGGAAGACATATGAATACACATGCAGGTAGAAGCACAATCCGCATTATTTGTTCTCCCCTTCCATAAATTATTCAATGATAACGTAAATAAAAACTTATTTTTCTCACTACAGTAGGTAGATATAGCTCTTAATATCCTCAAAGAAGAGTTCTATTAAATAAAAGGATGCCATTATTTACAAAGATATTTTTCACAGTACAATTTCATTTTAACTATTAAACAATGAGTGGAAGATTTAAATCCATAAGGGGATGATCACAAAGACCAATATAATGCTTTCTTCTTGTCTTCAAATGTGGAAATATGGACTACTCATTCCACATTCAAACATCAGACAGAATTGGTTAAATATTAATTTCCTTATTTTAGAGATTCTTTACCATTTGAAAGTATTTAACCCTTTATTGACTCCTCAGTCTTTAATTACAAGAATACCTACATTTTTTTTTCCCACAGGACTTGTCCATGCTATCTTGGTGCTCTGGGGAAGAGACTGTCTCTTTACTGTCAGGACTGGTTTCAGCCACCTCAACTTCCTGGGTAGAAATCCTCACCCCATGCATCTTTAGACTGAAGCATGCTCAGTGCAGAGAGAATCTTTGGAGAATTTAGCAGCCAAACTGATCACATGTATTCTCATTTTTTTTTAAATGTATAACTTCTGTCAAATTGAGCCTTTTTTTTCACAGATATGAGAAGGGGCACCCTACCCTTACAACCTTCTCCCACAAAAAGTACTGATTTAGTACAAGCTGTCAGTGGAATACTTGAATTTGTTTTAATGGACAAAATGATATGCTTTTCCCAAATCTCATTTGCCAATAAATAACTAAACTTAGAAATGATGCTTATTGTACTACCCAGAAGTTAATTATCTGGCATGTCAATTAACCAGAAGGTTCCCTAACCTTCCCCCTCACTGACTCATGCAAAATTGCCTGGCTCCCTAATCACCTGCCCAGTGGTGTGCTATCATAGGGCCTTGTGGAAGCCTAATGCTGTGCACCTCGAGCAGCCCCAGGAGTCTCCAGAGCTTCTCAACTGGTGTCACAGGATGAGATTACACATTACAATCAGACCACATTGAGAACACTTAAAACTTGAATGATCACAACATTAACAAGTGCTAAGTGCCTTGTAGGCATCTTGAAGTTATGCCACTTCAGGTGATGATTATTAGGGCTGTGTGAAACAGCACTGTTCCATTTCAACTTGTGTTTCGACATTTTGATGGAACAATGTTTTATTTTGAATTTCATTTCAATTTGAAACTGCTGTTTCTTTTCGTTTTGTTGAAACAGTTTCGCTGTTTTGATGCTGTTTCGACGTTTCACCCATAGGCTATAATGGAGAAGTTTGAAACAGCCTATAACTTTGTAATTTATGACCTGAGTTGGATGAAACTTTCAAGAATGGTGGCCCCTTCCGAGGGCATGAAGTTTGCCAAGTTTCAAGGAGATGGGTGGAGGGGCTTCGGGGAAATTGCACTGCAAAGTCTTGAAACCAAAACTCATGTCATGTGTATGTATTAAGCCACAGCAGGGTCAAAACTTTAGGGGTGGTATCCCCTGCTGAGGCCACAAAGTCTGCCAGGTTTCAAGAAGATAGGTGCAGGGGTTTTGGAGAAACTGCGTCTCAAGCTGAGGACAAGCAAAATTCATGACATGGTTACACTGTGTGTGTTAAGGTGCAGCATGGTGAAAGTTGCAGGAATGCAGGAAGCCTAGCCCCTGCTGAGGCCGTGAAGCCTGCCAGGTTTCAAGGAGAGCGGTGTAGGGGTTCTAGGTCCTGGGGCCCTGCACCTCTGGCTGCTGACAGACAAAACTTGTGACATGGGTGCTTGTGCAACTGACTGTGTCTGGCTTAGGGCATAGGTGGGTGAAAACTACAGGCATCCTAGGCCCTGCTGCAGACACAAAGCCTGCCAGCTGTTAAAGAGATCAGTGGAGGGGGAGTCTGGGTTCTGGAGCCCTGCACCTCTAGCTGCTGACAGGCAAAACTGGAACACACAGCTCAGTAACTGATACCAAGGCAGAAAGCAGGGCAGTTCAAACAATGCTGCCTTTTATGCAGTTTTTCCATCCCTTCCCTAGAGCACTTGGATTGGAAGAGGCCTCAGGGAAAGGTGAGAGTCACTGGCCAGCTACATAGTCAATAATGAGAGCAGTCCTTCCCCCACTTCTCCCATCTTCCCCCTCCCTCTCCTTACTTTATTTCCTGTTTCCCTGCAGTTAAAACCAACTTGAGCTTCAAAACTCAAAACGTTTAAAAAATTTTGAAGCATTTCAACTTGCCTCATTTTGAGGTTGCTTCGAAGTTCTCTGTTTTGTTTCAATGTTGCTGTTTTGAGCTCAAAATGAGTCAAAACAGCGTTGAAACGAAATTGCAGGTGAAATTTTGCCCTAATGATTATCTTTGAGCTGTTCTACCTAGCTCAAGTTAATTTAACTTCTGGGTATTCACCTGAAATATAACCCTCAATTTGCAGTTCTCCAGTATCCCAGGAAGCATTGCTCTAAGGTGGAATAGCCATTAGGGCTTTGTGAAACAGCACCATTTTGTTTCGACTTCCGTTTCACCATTTCAAGGGGCAGTGTTTCATTTTGTTGTTTCATTTCATTTTGAAGCACTGTTCCATTTCATTTCATCAAACCTGTTTTGCTGTTTCGACGCATTTTGACATTTTGCCCATAGGCTATAATAGGGAATCATGAAAATGGCTTTAACTTTGTCATTTCTTCCTGATTCAGATGAAAATTGCAGGGATGGTAGCTCCTTCTGAGAGCCAAGTTTCAAGGACACAGGTGCATTGGTTTCTGGGAAACTGCACCTCAAACTGTTCAAAGCAAAACTTGTGACACTTGCCAGCAGTGGCAGCCCCCTGTCATCTGGTGCACAGATCTGGGGGCCCTCACCCCTTGGAGGGCTGTGGGGTTTTGCTGGACTCCTCCCAGGTGTGTGGGCCCCTGGATCTGCATGCCAGAATACAGGAAGCTGTTGCTGCCACCTGGGACTGGTGCTGGGTGCAGCCTGTGCCCAGCTCCAGGAAGATTGTTGCTGCCGCTGGCCCCAGCAACAGCAGCAGCCTCCTGTCATCTGCACACAGATCCAGGGGCTCGCACCCCCAGGAGTCTGGCACAGTCCCACAGCCCTCCCAGATCTGTGCACTGGATGACAGGAGGCTGCCGCTGCCACCTGGGACCATCACTGGGCAGAGCCTGCAGCCAGCGCCGGGAAGGTTACTGCTGCTGCTGGCCCCAGGCAGCAGTGGCAGCCTCCTGTCATCCAGCACACAGATCCAGAGGAGCCTGCACCCCGGGAAGAGTCAGGCACATCCCCGCAGCCCTCCCAGGAATGCAGGCCCCTGGATCTGTGCACTGGATGACAGGAGGCTGCTGCTGCTACCTGGGACCAGCAATGGGTGCATCCCATACCCAGCACTGGGAAGATTGCTGCTGCTGTTCCTCAGCAGCAGCAACAGCAGCAGCAGCAGCAGCAGCAGCAGAGCAGCCTCTTGTCATCTGGCATGCAGATCTGGGGGCCCACATCCCCGGGGGGGTGGGGCTGTGGAGCTGTGCCAGACTCCTCTTGGTGGTGTGGGCCCCCAGATCTGTGTGCCGGATGAGAGGAGTCTGCTACTGCCAGCTGGGACCAATGCTGGGTGAAGCCCACATTGAGTGTTGGGAAGACTGCTGCTGCTGCTGGCCCCAGCTGGCAGTGACAGTATGCTGTCATCCCACATGCAGATCCTGGGGCCCACACCACCAGGAGGGCTGCAGGGCTATGCCAGATTCCTCCCAGGGTCGCAGGCCCTCAGATCTGTGCACAGGATGACAACAGGCTGCCACTTCCAGCTGGGACCAGTGCTGAAGCCAAGTAAGCCTGGCTTCAAAACTCGAAACGTTTTGCAACTTTTGAAACGTTTCAAGTGCCCTTGTTTCATTTCAAAGCTGTTTCGAGGCCTTTTGTTTCCTTTTGATTTCACTGTTTCCAGCTCAAAACACATCAAAACAGCTTCAAAATGAAACACCCAGTGAAATGTTATACAGCCCTACTAGCTATCATTCAGGATTCTATGGTCCTGGAATGACAGCTGGGAACAGCCAACAAGTGGGCAACAGGTAGATGGGGATGGGGTGACTGGGGAAGGAGGGATGAGGGATGAAGGGGGGTACAGAGCCTGAGGGGAGGGGAGAATGAAGAAGGGGGGGGAAGTGCTGCCCCTTTTGCCCCCCAATTGCTCCTCTGTCCTGTGAATTTCCCCCTCCACCTCAATCCCTCCCTCTGCTCCTATTGTCCTCTCCATCCTCAGATAACTTTCTTGTTGCCTTGATCA
>NW_005842028.1:235816-240274 GCF_000455745.1 Alligator sinensis | reverse complement strand
GAGCTGCTATGGGGCCTAGTGGGGGCTGGATCTGGGAGTACAGGAGTGGCATAGGCTGGAGGGAACCTGAGAGCAGGCAGAGAGGGGAAACCTTCCCCTGCTGCACCCTCTTTTCTTTTCCGTCCAGTGATCTCAGTCTGATTGGGGTGCCAGGGTAGTGATCTGTGGGTGGAGGAGTCAATCGGGTGGGGGCATGGAGGGAGGATCTGGGGGCTGACGGAGGGTTGTGGTGCAATTTGGGGGCAGAGGGAGTGATCTAGGTGGCAGAGGGGTCCCCTCCCCCTGGCCTGTACCATGGCTAGAGAGCTGGTGAGCAGGGCAAGCATGGAGCAAGCTTGCATCCCCTAGCCATGCCCATGCTCACCAGCTCTCTAGCATCAGGTCTCAGCAGTGAACATTAGAGAGGGTATTAACCCCAAATATGTGTCTGAGATCACTAGCACTTTTTAAGCTTAGCACAGACTAATGTTCCTTAGAATTAGCACCTACTAACTCCAATGTAATCTCAACCTGCAGACTCCTGCCACTGCTTAGAAAGTCCCAGCTAGTTCTGGGACAATGCTGATTTAAGCCACCACTTCAGGACTCTCCAGGATTGTTTGAGCAGCAGCATAGATTCCTGCCACAATTTGGGCAGCCCCACAGATTCTCACTAATGCAAGAATGTTTGAGCAGCACAGGGCTGCTGAAGTGGTGGCTTAAATTCCTCAGAAAAAAATGATCATCCCAAATCATGTGGCACTCATTATCCTGGATAATTGATTCTGCACTGTATTTGTTATGAATAATATTCACAATGATTTTATCTCCTACTTCGGTTAGCAAACGATGCAGATCAAGTCTGATTCTATTCTCTGCATGTCAAACAGTCTTTGGAGAAATTAGAGTAACTACTTCAAAATGACCAAATATCTGCATTTTGCCCTTTTCTACTAAAGACTATTTTTTGCCGGTTCAAACCAAATTAGTGAATTGGGCTTTGTAATTTGAAGATAGTAATGACTTGCAATGAGTTGTAGTCATAACATGTGTTGGAGGGTGTTGCTGGGCACTTACACTTGTGATTATCTTAATCATTTGTCCTGTGGACTATACAAAGACACAGACACACTGAATGACCTTTGGTATCTCATTTATAGCCTAGACCCTTTAGTAAGCTGCACTGTATTATCCATGCTGAATTTATGTTTCAGAGGAGTGAGAGGACACTCACTCATGCCTCTTCAGAGCAGGAAAATACATATCATTTTTGCCCAAGAATGTCTTTTGGCCTTAAACTAAACTTATGTATTTTAGTTATGACTTCACCCTTGACCTCAGAATTAAAATCCCAGTATTTTATCCCTTTGTTCTCTGAAGCCTAAAACAGGAAGTGCATGTGAAATATGTATATAGAAGTACTTTTGCCTAATTTGCATACTCCATATTTGTAATTATTTTTGTTTGACATGGTGCAACTGCAACCAGCAAAAAATCAAAGGCAGTAAAGCAGTAAATTGTTTTGCTGCTTGTCTGTTAGCAGCATGCTAAGAGTGCTTGAACACATCACTAGCAAAACTAACCAGAATATTTAGCTACAAATCAGCAAGTGAGTTTCTCTAGATTTTCTGAAAAAAAAAGGATGCTTATATTAACCACTTTTTTTTTTCTTTTCCTTTTTGCAATGAGTTCATCCCATCAAAATAATCTACAGTTTTGTTGAAAGTTTGCAAGGCATGAATAAGAGGCCAGGTTGTTTGATGACTGAAGCAATTAACAGAATCACACATAGCCTATTTCTGTGGCCTATTTTCTCAGGCCAGCCATCAGTTTAATTATCCACATTACAAGAATCTTCTGAGATAGAAGGGGGTGGGTCACAAATCAAAAGGAGATGAAGTTCACTCCAGGAATTTAAGTGTTTGATTTTAATAATATTTCCATCAAACACCCTTTCAGATACCAAAAGGAAGAATTCCCAGCCATCCTGGAGAGAATTTATTTATGTGCAATCCTGGGGAAAGTGTCAAGAGAGAATTTTTTAGTACTTAGCATTTCAGTTCCCAGTTTTGAGGCAGCTTGTCCAAAATTTAATATAATTAAATTAGCAATACTGGAGAGATCCTTTTTCCAACATGTACATATGTGCTGCTAGGCATTTTTGCCAGAAGGATGTTAACTTTCAGGGGATTTTAGATAATATCCCATTTTTATTTTAATATGTACTTCCCCAGTGAGATAATGTTCCCGCCGTTAACACTGTAACACTGTCTCAGCTTCACTGCACACTGAAACTGCCTTTATTATGCTGGGTAAGCAGGCCAATCTCTTTTTAGATTAGATTTTTAGATTTAGATGGCTTTCTTCTTTTTCCTTCAGATTTGGTAGATCAGCTAGGGGAATGTCTAAGAGGGTAGAAAGCTAGAAAGATTTTTCATCATTCCTAATAATGGAGTGAAACAAACCTGTGGCCAATTCCTTCAGAACTTGATTGGTATTTATGTAAGATTCAGCCTCACAGAACGTATATGCTAATGATGTTCTAAATGAAAACTATTCTTAAACCAGCTTGAAGATGCTGTAGAGCGCATATTAATGTTGTGGGTTTTAGGCCATATTTTGCCTTGATAATACATTTTTTAAATGTTTGACAGTAGTAATATACTGTGTTTACTCAAATCTAAGAAGAGGTTTTTCCCTCCAGTCAGCTTAAAGTTGAGGGGTGCGGGAGGCAGCTGCTGTGGCTCTGACTCTGGCCTTGAGCCTGGGTCAGGGCAAAAGTCTGACCCACAGCAGCCTTGTTCCTCCCCCACTCCTTTTGTTGTCTGCAGCCTCTGCCTTCTCCCATCCCCTTCCTCCCCTTACTATCAGTTGCAACTTGGCTCTGACTTAGGCTGGATTCTCTTCTGGGCATGGACCACATGGGAACTGTCTTCTGCCTGGCCAGTCAGCAGGCCTGGCCAGCATGCAACCAGCATGCAACTGTCTTCTGCCTGACCAGCATGCAACTGTTGCTGCACGGCCCAGCAAGGGCTGAGCTTCCACATGCTGTGCTTCAGGGAGGCAATAGAGCCTGAGCAGCATCTAACAGTAAGGGAGGTATGGAAGAAGAAGCACAGACTGTGGGGAGCTGGTAGGGGAGGGAGGCAAAGACTGGAAATGGGTATAAACTATGGGGAACTGGGGGTGGGGGTGCAGGTGTTAGGGAGGGAAAGAAGGTTGCAGGGGGAATAAGTGGTGAGGGAGAGGACAAGGGGGCTGCCTGACCCCTCCCCTCCCAGCCACTGTTTTCCTTGCTCTAGCAGTGGGGGTGGGGGGAGTGAATTCAGGACAGCCCTTTAATATTTAGATTCTATACCTGGAAAACTATAACAAAGTTATACATTTTCCATGTATAAAATCTAGTTATTGGGAGGTTGCCTTAAATTCAGGGTCATCTTAGATTCAAATAAATATGGGGGGTGGTATATATAAAGCTGTGTGTGAGGCTAAAGAATGGGTTTAGGGATTAAAAGATCAAATCCTTGATCTTTTAATATTATGACCAACAATGTCCTTTTCTTGCTGGAGATGAAGGATGCATGAGTAAGTAGAGATCCTGGTTTTCTCTCATAAAAAAAAAAATCACAAATTCTCTGACAAAAAATAACAAATTATTTGATAAACCCCCCAAAATCCAGTATTAAAATTAAAAGCCCCCTGCAGCTCCCCCTAGTTCTGCTGGTGCCCCTCACCCCCCACAATGCTTCCCCCAGCCCTGCTGGTTCCCCTCACTTGCCCCCCCAAAGACTCCCCAGCCTTGCTGGTGCTCCTCAGTGCCCCCAAGCCCCCCCATCCCAGCTGGTGCCTCTCACTCAATGGCTCCTGGATCCCTGCAGCCCTGCCGGTGCCCTCATCCATAACCTGCAACCCCCCTGCCCTGCCAGAGGTGCCCCTAGCCCCCTGTAAGCCCCACTTACCTCAGGCTTCAGGAGCAAAGAGTGAAGCTAAGCTGAAAAGAGCTGTGGATAACTGAGAGCCTCGGAGCCTGCCCTTCCCCTTCCCCTTCCCCTCTGGGCAGGGCTGAGGGTTTCCTGTCCTGCTTGCAAATAGCTTTTACAGGCTGGAGCTCAACCAGTCTGCTGAGTTCTTTGCAAAAGCATGGAATCCACAGGTTTCTCTGCTAAAAGGAGAAATCCACATTTTTTCTCATAAAAGGGGAAATCTGTGGTTTTCTCATTTTTTCTATGGGAAACAGAAAACCCGGATCCCTGGTAATGAGGGGGACAAGGGATAGGGTAATGAAAATCAGTGCCATGTTTAAATTACTATAGTTAATCTGTCCAGCCCATCCTGGTCATTTAAGTGCATGATAAAGCATTACAGATAATAAGTGGTTTATTAAAAATGTGACTTAATCTTCTGTTTATTCAATATCAGATACCAATCTATGCTATAAGTTATTGGAGCTGAGCTATAAACCAGGAAGTAAACAGTTTT
>NW_005842028.1:231194-235801 GCF_000455745.1 Alligator sinensis | reverse complement strand
AAAATCCTTGCTCTTTTGGTATCCCTTGCACATCACTGCTATGCATAGCCTTCGTCTATCATACCTTTCCTAATATTGCATTTTGTCATTTTGCTAAAACAATATTTTGTGAGTAGTAAGTCAGATTCTGTTCTAAAATATGCTGGTGTCAATCTGGAGTAACACAACTGAACACAATTCAGTTGTTTCAGTGTAAGTGAATATAGTTACTGCTGCCTACTTATGCAGGTCTCTCTGTTAAAGACCTATCTTATTTTTCACATCTCTGGTCTTGGAATTGCCATCAAGAGGACTACTTTTGGAAGAGGCAATTTCTTTCAAATAAATATACAAAGTTCCTGCAGAAAATAACATCTACATGGGCATGTGGATTGTGTTACTTCTCTGCCTGCTGTTTTCTAAACAAAAACCTGTTTAATTTCATGACTTGAGTTTATCATGGTACCATGTTGAAAAATTTTGAAAATGAGAACAATGGGAATCTGTACTCCTTCACTGTTCTCTCCAGAGCATATAAAGAAGAACTTTGCTCTTGAGGATGACTCTGGAAAAGTGTCACAGGGTGATTCTCAGTAGGTGTGTCTACATAGGAAATGAATTTGATGCAATAAACTCTGGCACAGTTTGTGCTGGAGTTTATTGTTTTAAGGTGCAGCATTTACACAGGTGCCCAGGACTGCAGCACACTGAGCCAGGGTGGTGCTGCCTGGGGGGTCAGCCTGACAGCCAGGTCTGCTCCTGCCCATCTCAACATGCTGAAGAGGTGCTAGCTGGGGCACAAGGATGCTAGAGTACAGGGCTAGGTGGCAGGCAGTCCTGCACTGTAGCACCCTTGTGCCCCAGCCAGCCCTGCTTATCATCTACATGTGCACTGCAACAGAGTAAATAACTCCATTGTAGAATAGTACTTGTGTTGGGCAGTACTGTCCCACAGCGGAGTTAATTAATCTACTCCAGTCTAATACCAGTGCTTGTATAGATGGTGGCACTCTATGGTGTAACTAATTAGGCAACTCCACAGTAAGCATCTTGTGTCTACACA
The DNA here is from genome assembly GCF_000455745.1 of Alligator sinensis. NCBI lineage: Eukaryota > Metazoa > Chordata > Crocodylia > Alligatoridae > Alligator > Alligator sinensis. The sequence goes on along the minus strand of NW_005842028.1, from coordinate 234,759 downwards.
AGTGGTTCTATTAGGCCAGACGAAACTAATTAACTCTTCCACAGAATAGTACTACCCAACACAAATACTATTCTATAGCAAAGTTATTTACTCGGCTACAGCGTACATGTAGGTGGTGACTGGGGATGGCTGGGGCATGAGGGCGCTTACTGTGGAGTTGCCTAATTAGCTCTGCAGTAAAGCATTACCATCTATATGAGCAGTGCTATTAGGCTGGAGTAAGCTAATTAACTGTTTTGCAAATTCCCTTCGAGGATTACAACTGAGAGATTGGAGTGAGGGCCGGTCTTGTGTGAAGTTTGTGCCCACCAGTAATTGGGTATTTCTGTCTTTGATAGATTTTTGGTGTGCATTTATTCTGGCACGCAGTTGCTTTTTGATTTCTCCTACATATTTTACATCAGGGGATTTAGTGCACTAGATTAGATATATTACATTCCTGGACAAGCAGGTGTAAGATCCAGGAATGGTGATGGTTCTATTGTGGTGTGTAGTTATTGTGGGAGTGGTGGAGATATGTTGTCAGGTTTTACATTTCATGTTACAGCATGGTCTTGATCCATTCAGTGTGCTTTGGCCATAGGAAGTTTGCTCCTGGTGGTGAGATTGGGAAGGTTCAGTGAAGAAGAATTCCTCAAGAACTGCACCACCAAACTATGCTCTACTTAAGATATATAGATGACTTATTCATCATTTGAACTGAAAACCTGCAATCTCTGATTTCCATCACAAATTCAGTAATAATCATCCTTCCTTCAGGCTATCTCTTGAATATTCCAGGACCAATGTTTCCTTTTTAGACACTCGGATCAATGTCCAGAATGGTAAAATGCAAACCACCTACTGACCAACATCCATATCTACAGAGAATCAGCAATCACGCTAAATAAACCAAGAATGCTGTAATATACAGCCAAGCCCTCTGATAGCTCCAAATTTGCACTGAGGAGAACAATTCTGATAGTCACCTTGCAAATATCAAAAGGGCTTTCGCTCAACAAAGACACGTCTCTAGAGAGATAGAATGCCATAGGAAGTTTGCTTCTGGTGATGAGATTGGTGAGGTTTGGTTCTTGTTTAAAGGCTAGGATGGGTGATTCTGGGAAGATCACTTTAAGGATTGGGTCTTCTTCTAGTATGGGTTACACTTGTTTGAGGATTTTTCGTATAGGTTCAGGGAAGGATGGTATGTCATAACTAATGGTGGGCGATTAGTGGAGTTTTTCTTTTTGTACTGCAACAGTTCTTCATATGGTATCCAGGTAGCTCTTCAAACGTGTGATCTATCTCTCTGGAGGAGGGTCCTTGATGAGTAGAAGCCCTTTTGAGATTTGTAAGGTGACAATCACAGGTGTTCTTCCAGTGCAAACTTGGTAGTATGTAGGAGAAACCAAACAACAACTGCGCACAAGAATGAATGCACACTGGATATCCATCAAAGACAAAAATACCCAATTACCTGTAAGTGCACACTTCTCACAAGATAACCAATCTCTCAGTTCTAATCGTCAAAGGGAATTTACAAAATACCTTTCATAGATGAGCCTATGAACTTCACTTAATAGATCTGCTGGATACATAAAATCATGGACTAAATATAGACATTGGATTTATGACACCTTATAACCTGCCTGCCATCTGATAACCCCAGGTAACCTCTCTATATTTTACCAGCTACATTCTGTCACCAGGTCAGCATTCCTCCTCCTTCCCTCTACCCCTTCCCCGCCGCCCCCACAACTACCTGTGTCACACCTCTTGTCTCCCATGGCCTCTGATCCTCACTGCCACACATTTGTTTTCACAGACCTGCATTTTGTATATTGGCTTCTATTCTATCTATACAAAACAACAGCAGACTATCCCTATGCCTGAAGAAGGGTGTTTGTGCCTGAAAGCTTGCAGTGAACAATTTTCCAACTATTTAGTTGGTCTAATAAAAGACATTCTATGGTGGAGTTATTTATTCTGCCACAATCCACATGTAGATGGTGACCAGGGCTGGCTGTGCCTGCTGACTAGCCTCACACTATAATACCTTTGTGCCCCAGCCAGCTCTGCAAGCATGAGCTGGGCAGGAGCAGCCCCAAGCTGTCAGACTGGCTCCCTGGGCAACCTGGCGGCTCGACCAGTGTCACCCTAGCTCAATGTGCTGTGGCCCTGGGCACACACGTAAATGCTGAGCTTGGGAGCAATAAACTGGTGCAATAAGTGTTAAATTTTATTTCACATGTAGATGCATCCAGTATTAACTAATTAACTCCCAATCAAATTTTCTGAACTCATAAGTAAAAAGATACTTATGAGTACCCTAGTAGTTTGTTATAAACTCTGAAAGTTAATTTGAGTTCTTTCATTCTCATATCTAATCACTATTGTATATATATAAAAAGAACCTAGAGATAAAACATGTATTTAACACTGCTGCCTTTATATTAGTTACACATGGGAAATCCCGTTAGCCATTATTAAAGCTTATCAGGTATACTCAGACATAATTTGAAAACAGTGGTATTATGCAGATCTCGCTAGCCAGGACCTATATTTCCCATTTCATTAGGAATTCTCTGATTTAATCCATCCACAGCAAATGGAACCAATCCAGAAAGAAAGAAAGATTTTGATTTTTAAGAGGCATTTATTCCAGGGAGGGTGACAAATCGGGGTCTGTAAAGAGCATGTACAGGTTGGCCCGAAGGTCTGGGCCTCATGGACAAGGCCTGGGCTCATGGCCTGCAAGGCCTGCCCGTACACTCTAGACTAAATAAAAACAACACACAAAAAAATCACAACGAACATTAGGACTATTTACATATTTACAGTTCTGCCAGCGGGGACACCCATGGAGGCCTCAGGGGTCGACCCGCATGAACAAAGTCCAAGGCCTCGGCCCGCTGGACGCGTCTCTGCAGCTTGAGCAGCCAGTGGTATCACAGTACGAGGATCAGGCATCCTGCCTCAACTCGGCACAGCGCCCCCTCGAGGGCACAGCGTTTCTCAAAGGTGGGCACCGTCCGCAGGAGGACAGCATGCTCGAACTCGAGCGAGAGGTGGGCCCGCACCAGCAGGCAGAAGAGCTGAAGGGCATCGACCATCCCAGTGCCGGTGAGCCGGTTTCGCTGGCTCTTCAGGGTAGCCATCTTGGCCTGGCCCAGCAGGAAGTTGGCCAGGCTGACCATGGCCCGCTCGGCCGCCCGGTACAGGAAGGAGTAGATGTAGACATCCTCGGAGAAGTCTCGGCCCAGCGCCCAAGCAGTGCGCCCAGGGCGGCAAAGAGAAGCTGCTGCCGGGGGCAGTCGAGGAAAGCATGGAAAATGTCCTCGTCCAGCACCCCTGGGCAGAATGGTCAGGCCTCTGAGGCCGCTGGGTCCAGGTGATGCACAAAGGTGCTGGTGGCCAGGATGCCGTGCACAAGTCGCCACTGCAGGTCGCCGGTCTTCTTGGCGGTGGGCACCTAATACAGTGTGCGCCACGCTGGGGTCCCGGGCCACGCCAGGCGCTGCCACCACACAGTGTCAGGGCGGCCAGGGAGCACCTGGGCATGCCGGGGGCGCACCACCCGCAC
>NW_005842028.1:227266-230283 GCF_000455745.1 Alligator sinensis | reverse complement strand
CCTCCGCCAGGTCCTCACAGTTGCAGGCTGCAAATGCCGGTGGCCCCAGGAACACTCCCAGGGCTTTGAGACCTTCTTGACGCCAGATGAGGCCTCCCGGCAGGTTCGGGGGTGGTGTGCCGGCCCACGTCCTGAGCAGGAAGGTGTCGCTCTTTCCCCAGTTGATTCAGGCCGATGCGGTGAGCTTGTAGGCGCGTTGGCAGTCCACCAGGGCCCGCACATCATCCTAGCCACCCAGGAAGACGGTCACGTTGTCCGCGTACGCCGTCAGCCGGATGGAGGGGGCCGGTGGTGGGGCCCGGTGCCGGTGGCAGGGCTAGGCCGGTCAGGCGACATCGCAGAGCATGCAGCAGTGGTTTGATGGCCAGGGCGTACAGCATGCCCGACAGGGGGCAGCCCTGGCGTATGCCGCAACGCACGGGGAACGGGGAGCACAGCACGCCGTTCATCTTGAGCAGGCCGGAGGCGTCGTGGTACAGGACCCGGAGCGCCGCGGTGAAGAGTGGCCTGAAGCCAAAGGCCTCAAGGGTGCCGAGCAGGTACCCCGAAGCCAAGGGCCTCAAAGGTGCCGAGCAGGTACCGGTGGTCGACGCGGTCGAAGGCCTGCTCCTAGTCCAGGGAGAGCACGCCAATGTCCAGGCCAAAAAGCTCTGCGGCCGTGAGCAGGTCACGCAGCAGGAACAAGTTGTCCTGGATGGTTCTGCCCGGCACACAGTAGCTCTGCTCGGGCCCGATGATGGAGGCCATGACGGTGCGGAGACGGTTCACCAGCGCCTTGGCCAGGATCTTGTAGTCGGCGCACAGGAGGAAGACGGGCCGCCAGTTCTTCAGGCAACCAAGGTCCCCCTTCTTGGGCAGCAAGGTGATCACGGCCCGGCAGCAGCTGGGCGGCAGGGTCCCGTCGGCGAGGCTCTCCCAGAAGATGCGGAGCAGGCTGGGCCCAAGGAGGGGCCAGAAGGCTCTGTAAAATTCAACAGGCAGGCCATCAAGGCCCGGGGCCCTGCCTGCACCAAGGCCCCCCCACAGCAGTCTCGCCCTGCCCGCACCAAGGCCCCCCACATCAGTCTCGAGCTCCGCCAGGGAGATTTTGCGCTCCAGGGCCTCGACCTGCGAAGCGCCCAGGCGCGGCAAGTTCTGACGCAGCTGCTGGGCGGCCTGCGGACAAACGGGCTCAGGTGCAAACAAGTCCTGATAGAAGGCGACGGCATGCCCCCGCACTTTGCCTGGGCCTTTGAGCAGCCGTCCCTCCGGGGTCTTGAGGTGGTCCAGCGTCTTCGCCGCGGCCTGGCGCCTCTCCAGGCCGAAGAAGAAGCCGGTCAGGGCGTCGGCCTCTGCCAGCTCTTGGCAGCGGGCATGGACCCGCGCACCACAGGCCGCGCCCTCCGCCAGCTCCCGCAGGCGTTTCTTGCGTGACCGAAGGCTCTCGAGGAGTGCTGCGTCGTTGCCCGCGCGGAGCAGCGCTGCCTCGAGCTCCCCGCCTCCTGAGGGCGGCGGCGGGCCTCCCTCGCCGCCAGCTGGCTATACTGCTGGCAGAAAGCCCGGATCTGGACTTTCTCCACGTCCTACCACAGGCACCAGGAGGGGTAGGCTGCTCGCGCCGCCTCCCAGCTCTTCCAGAGGTGGGGGAAGCAGTCCCTGAAATGGGTGTCTTGCAGCAGGCTGACGTTGAGGCACCAGTAAAGGGCCCACGTGCGTGCTCTGCCGGGCAGGCTCAGCTCGCAGCAGACCAGGGCGTAGTCTGAGAGGCCCAATGGAACTGGCGGCTCGGGCGCAGTAACGGCAGGTGTTGCTGGCCGATGTAGAAGTGGTCGAGGCGGGCCATGGCGAGCCTGCTGGCACTCATCTTTGCCCAGGTGTATTGTCGCGCGTCAGCGTGGAGGACCCGCCAGGTCTCTCTCCCGTCAGTGGGTGCATAGACGTTGACGAGGAGCAGGCTCTGGTGTGCCAGGGTGATGTGGACGGTCAGCAGCCGGCCGGGGACGACCTCTCGTGCCATCACTGAGTCGTACCGCAACTGTGGCGAGAGGAGGGTCGCCACTCCTGCGCTGAGGTTGGTGCCGTGGCTCAGGAACAAGCGGCCTTCCCAGGCGGCGTGCTAGTCAGCTTGAACGTAGACATCGCTGTGCGTCTCCTGGAGGAAGGCGATCGCCAGGCGCTTCTGCTGCAGGCCCTCCAGGACGGCCGTCCGCTTCACTGGGGCTCTGCAGCCACTGGTGTTGAGCGAGGCAATTGTGGTAATGCCATGAACAGGAGAAGAGGGAGGAAGAGTAGGCAGGGTACTGGTGGGAGAGAAGGTGACAGATACCGGGCAAAAACCACGGAAACAGGGGAAAGGCCTAGCATTGCCCTACCCTATTCCGCGGGCCTGCCTCGGCCCCACACCTCCCACACCCGGGTCACCAGCTTCTTGAGCCGGAAGGCATGTTGACATGTGCCTGGGTCCCGGTGCATGAGCCTCGCCGCGTCGCTAGCAGCGCGGACAAACTGCATGGGGTCCGGGCACTATTGCCGGATACTCTCGGCTACGTTCCTCTGGCCCTTGGTCTGGTCCAAGAGGTTGAGGAGACCTCCATAGCTGGGGGCCACCCAGGGGGGTTTCTCCAGAAGGAGTTGGATATTGCCGACTGAGAACTGGCGGGGCTGTACTCTGGGAGGGGACTTCCCGGTGAGGCCGGTGAAAGTGCCCTCAATAGCCAGGCTCCCTATCAGGCCCCACTCCGTATCTGGGTCAAGGACCGTTTCTGGGAGATCGATCCCCATCCGCTTTGAGGGACAGATGTGATCCCGCAGCTTGCGGTGCTCAGAAGGCAGGCACTCCATCTCCTCCTCATCGGTCTCAGTGGGTAGGGGAGTTCCAGGGCCTCGACCTGCAAAGCGCCCAGGCACGGCAGGTACTGATGCAGCTGCTGGGCGTCCTGCGGACAAACGGGCTCAGGTGCAAACAAGTCCTGATAGAAGGCGACGGCATGCCCCCGCACTTTGCCTGGGCCTTTGAGCAGCCGTCCCTCCGCGGCCTT
>NW_005842028.1:223115-223618 GCF_000455745.1 Alligator sinensis | reverse complement strand
CCACCACCCGCACTGCCAGGGTCTCCAGGGGCGTAACCAAGTGGTGGACCCCCGTGATGTCCAGCCCCACCACACACACCTCCCTCACCAGGTTGGGAGAACTCAAATATACGATGGGTACTGAGTTTACCCGGGAGGTGTACTGGAGCTCTTCCCAGCAGGTCCGCCAGTGCTCCGGTGCAGTCCTCCACCCTGACATAGAGAGGGTCGTGCACCCGCAGGCCATGGCTGAGGGGAAGGTCCGCAGAGACATCCGCATGCCAAGTGCCTTGGCTGCTGGCAGCTATCCCAGGCAGGAGAGGGTTAACTCTCCCACAGGAGGGGGTGGGGAAAGCCTCCGGCTGATGCCGGGGACTGGGACTGGGAGGGGACTGAAAACACCCCAAAATAGGCCTGAGGGGGGGCAAAGCAACCCTGCAGGGGCTCAGGGCAAGCCCCAAGGCAGGGGGAGATGGCAGGGACCAAGGTAAGGCGCCCTGGGGGAGGGAGGCAGCAGAAAGCAA
>NW_005842028.1:222435-222992 GCF_000455745.1 Alligator sinensis | reverse complement strand
AGAGGAACAGGGGGGCAGGGAGTGGGGGAACGCGCAAAAGGCACCCGAGTTGCAGGAGCTCAGAAGGGCTTCACCTGTTGGCGGCCATCTTGAAAGAAAGAAAGAAAAAAAGACTTTACTTTTACTTTTACTTTTAAGAGGCATTTATTCCAGGGAGGGTGACAAATCAGGGCCAGTAAAGAGCATGTACAGGTTGGCCCAAATATCTGGGCCTCATGGACAAGGCCTGGGCTCATGGTTTGCAAGGCCTGCCTGTACACTCTAGACTGAAAAAAAAAAACAACACACAAAAAACCCACAATGAACATTAGAACTATTTACATATTTACAGTTCTGCCAGCGGGGACACCCATGGAGGCCTCAGAGGTCGACCCGCATGAACAAAGTCCAAGGCCTCGGCCCGCTGGACGTGTCTCTGCAGCTTGAGCAGCCAGTGGTGTTACAGGGTGAGGAGCAGGCGTCCTGCCCCGACTCGGCACAGCGCCCCCTCGAGGGCCCAGCATTCCTCGAAGGTGGGCACCGTCCGCCACAGGACCGCATGCTCAAACTCGAGCGAG
>NW_005842028.1:209660-222307 GCF_000455745.1 Alligator sinensis | reverse complement strand
GCCGTCCTCCGAGAAGTCCCGGCCCAGCGCCCGAAGCAGCGTGCCCAGGGTGGCAAAGAGAGGCTGCAGCCAGGGGCAGTCGAGGAAAGCGTGGAAAATGTCCTCGTCCGGCACCCCCAGGCAGAAGGGGCAGGCCACTGAGGCCGCCGGGTCCAGGTGGTAAACAAAGGTGCCGGTGGCCAGGATGCCGTGCAGGAGTCGCCACTGCAGGTCGCCGGTCTTCTTGGCGGTGGGCACCTTATACAGCGTGCACCATGCTGGGGTCCCGGGCCACGCCAGGCGCTGCCGCCACACAGTGTCAGGGCGGCTGGCCAGCACCTGACCGTGCCGGGTGCGCACCACCCACGCGTAGAGGCCTTTGTGGGGCAGGGTGCCAAAAGGGCAGCCCGTATTGCTGCTGGGGGGCACCGGGAGCCTAAGCAGCGTGTTGGGCCGCTCGGCTAGCTCACCGGGTACCGCTGGGATGACGGGCAGCTGTGGGAAGACGTTGTGTGCGGCGTCCGCGGTGGGGAGGCTCTGGCAAGCCTGGAGATAGACTTCCAGGGTGGTCACTGTTTCCATCGGGAGGATGCCCCTAACGGTCCACAGAAGCTGACCCGCGGTGCGGATGGAGCACAGTGCCAGCCGGGCAGCCAGGGCTTCGGGTGACAGCCTGACCAAGCAGGGTCCAGGAGGTGCTCCAGGCGGGTGGTGCATGCCTCAATGAGAGCTGGCCAGGGGGCTGGCGGAGGCCAGGCTCGTCGCGACACGCTGCAGGGCTGGGTTGTAGACCAGGGGCTCCCAAAACAGGTGCGGGAACCGCAGGTGCCTGGCCTGGAGACAGAGATGGAAGGCCACCTGCCAGAACCGCACCATGCTGCGGTAGAACGGGGGAAGGACCGCCCCATTCAGGAAGGTGAGGTGCAGCAGAAACAGCTCCCGGTCAAAGCCGAGGCCCCCCCACTCACCGCAAGAAACGGCGCGCCAGCTGCTGCCACGAGAGGTGGCCTTTGACGTACAGGAGCCGTTGGAGGGCCTGCAGCCGGTAGGTGGCCACCCTGCTTGCCAGGTCGATCAGGCCTTGGCCCCCCTCACTGGTGGGCAGGTAGAGGGAAGCTCATGGGAGCCAGTGGCGTCCGTCCCACAGGAAGAAAGAAAGAAAATCAAGATTTCTTGTGGTACAAAATTGGGGGAGGGGGCAGGGGAAGTGCAGGGGCAGAGTTTGCAGCTCTGAAAATATTCCTCTTGAATTTTTTGGACTTATGATATGGATTCTATACTATAGAGTAGAACACATAATAAAACATAATTTTATGTGGAAAATAGGTTAGCTCTGTTCCCCCAGGTACCACATGGGATAACAAGAAATAATGGCCACAAATTGAGTGAGAGCAGGTTCAGGCTTGATATCAGGAGGCATTACTTTACAGTTAGGGCTGCCAGGCTCTGGAACGGGCTCCCAAGGGAGGTGGTGCTCTCTCCAACCTTGGGGTCTTCAAGAAGAGGTTGGATAGATATCTGGCTGGGGTATTATGATCCCAGCACTTGTTCCTGTCCAGGGCAGGGGGTCAGACCTGATGATCTGTTCAGGTCCCTTCTGACCCTAGAAACTGTAAAACTATAATTTTGAAACAGAAATGGTCCATCCTGCTTTTTTTAACCTTAAACTCTCTACATATTTCTGTGTAACATTTTGCTTTTGGTGAATTAGCATTTCCTGATGGAAAAAATATTCTGCCAGAAAATTTCCAAAATGTAATACAACAAAATCTCTATATGATGGTGATTCCTATGAATAATGAAACCAGCTTTTCTTCCACATTCTACAGTGAATTTTCAGAGCTTGCAGTAAGAAAAAAATTATGTCTTATTTATAAACTGAGATCATGTAATATAGAATTAGTGAAAAACAATGCAAATGGAACCCAATAATATCACTATTATAGGTTACAATTCAGAAGGGAACTGCATGTTCAATCTCTAAGAGAACAGCTTTAAAAACTACACATGGGAGTGGACTGGCAACTGAAGTAATAATAGTCTTCCTTTAGTTAGCTCAACAGGTGACCACTGCGTTCTGTACTGTCTGTGACTGTACAGTCATTAAGTACAGAAATACAGTTTTTCAGTATCAGAAACAGATCATTTTAGATCTATAAAAAGGGCAAATTTACCATTACTTGAACAACCAAAAAAAGTGTTTCATCACTCCTGGTGACTGGAAATCCATTATAGTGGTACCCAATCATGAGTTAGCACTAATAATAAGTGATCATGAGAGGGTAGGTATCTTCAGCATTAGATAAGGTGACATTTCTTGGTCGTTCTTCCACATGCTTCCCCTTTGCCAACTGCATTTCAGTCTTACCCTAAACCAGCTATTTCTCACTCATATTCCTGTTTCTTTTAGGCTTTGGACCAGCAAAAAGACAGCAATATCTGCACCAGCTGAGGAGATAAGGAAAAAGGGATGCTGCTGGAATTTTGCTTGTTATCCTAGAGGAGGTAACTGTCTCATGCTCTTCTCTGACTCTATCATAAAATATGTTGAAAAGTAGAGAAGGAATTAAATCTTGTGGAATTTTGCAGAATTTAGCAAATAGAAGCACATAATATTCATACCACTCTGCATCTGAGGGGAAGGAGTTAAACCATCTAAATGTCATTCCATCCAATACTACTAAGACCTGTGGGCAGGTCAAAGGTGCCTTATAATCAGTGGGTGCTTTACTTGAGATTAGATCCAATTACTGCAAAGTAAGCATCACCATCTACACGTGCAGATGCTTACTGTGCAGTAATTTGCTCTAATTGTGAGTGTAGCAGGCTCACCTTTCAGAGCCTGGGTTGAGTCCCAGGCTTGAGATCCTGCTATTTTGATGGGTGAAGCCCATCCACCAATCAGGAGGCAGCAGGAGAAATAAAGTCACACCCCTTTCCTGAAGGGAGGGGGAGAAGAGCTGCCCCAGACCTGATTGAAGACTGTAAACTGTCAGGTCTGGAAGACTTCAGGGGTGGAGTCCTGGAGCTTATAAAAGGAGCTGCATGCAAGAAAAGCTGAGCCAAGAAAAGAAGTGGAGTCAAGAAAAGCTAGGGAGCTCTCCCTCAGCGGGCAATAGGCCCAAGGTTCCTGAAGCTGCCACTGGAAGAGCAGACTTGGGAGCAGTGCAAGACCACTCAGGCTGTTGACAGTGCACAGGGACAGTGCACAGAGACCTGGCCCTGGGAGTGGTGTGAGACTGCTTGGGCTCATCACAGTGCACAGTTAAGTGCATGGAGCCCAGGCTTTGGGAGCTACAAGCGGTGACTTGAGCCTGCAACTTCGGCAGGGCCAGTGGGCCACGCAGCACACGGGGTAGCGCATGGGGCAAAGGCCTTGGGGCTGCAGTGAGGCAGCTCAGGCTTCATCTCCTGGCAAGCAGCCAGGTCCCACAGTGTGTAGAGCGGTGCACGGACCCGAGCCTTGGGAGCCATGGAGCAGCAGAGGCTGCTTGGGTTAGCTACCCAGCGTGAGGACCGATGGACAGAGCCTGAAGGGCCTGGCCAATGCTATGAGAGCCCTACAGGTGCCGAGCCAGGGCAAAGGGAAGTGGTAGTGCTGCAGCGTGAGGCCCAGCACCCAGGAGCCAGCACCAGTAGTGCAGCACCTGAGAGGAGCTGAGGCCAGAGTGGGGCACAGGGTGGAGAGGAGCCCAGCAGCACAGGAGAGGCCTGGAGAAGTGCTCCAGCAAAGGAAACCCCATCGAGCTCTGCCCTAACCACCACCACTGGAGGGAGCGTGAGTCATTGGGCCCTTGGGTCCCACAGGGGAAAGACATTTGGAGCGGGCAACCCCAGAAAAGGGGCTATGTGAGCAGCCCCCCTGCCTATTCAAGGCCCTAAGGGGAGGGGCCTCTGGTGCTTCCTGGACACCCCCAAGGGACTATTTAGGAAGGAGGACTATGTCTTGCTATGAGTCAGGGACTATATTAAGGAATAGATGTTATTAAGATTGTTCATGTTTTGTGCCTTATATTTTGTAATTGAAATGTTGTATTGTGATATTGCAAATAATGTTATTTAGGATTTGACCTTGGTTATTGGTTAGTGTTCTCTGTGTAAATATAAGTATATGATATTTAGTTTTATTTGTATGTATATTATAACTCAATAACTTGTATATAGTTAAGAACTTTGGGCTAGGGCTAACTCTATAGAGGAAAGAGGGATCTGCTTAAAATTCTGGTTTCCCTCTCACAGCACCCCCTCCTGCTTACCCATCCCATTCAATTGAGAATAGGGCACAACCTTGGGTGTACCTGGGTTACATGAGTAAATTTGCTACCCATAGTACAAGTAGCAAAGTTACTCGTGATTATTTACTGTGCCGTATGGCATGTGAAGATAGCCAACCAGGAGCAAACTTGCTCCCAGTCAGCTGAGCAGCAAAGCATGGGAGATTGTTCCCTTCCCTCAGGAGCTGCTGGGGCCGCCAGAGTCTTGGCAGGGAAAATGTCCCCCTGCCCCAGCAGCAGGGAGCTCCCAGCCGCCACTCCCCTATCACAGAGTGGGGGCTGGGAAGTATGTACTCAACTGCAACTCCGTGATCATGATCACAGAGGAACTGGGAGCAATTGCAGAGCTGGGCAGGAAACAGGTTCTCTGGCTCTCTGGTGGACAGCCTTTCCATGAACAGGCTCGCAGCCCCTGCCCTGCGATTGCAGAGCTAGCTCACTGTTAGCTACCCCATCGGTGGATCAGGGAAGGGGGCTGGAACCTGCCCCTCCCCTGCAGCTCTTTCCAAAGCCCATGCCTTCACTTAGGGAGCAGGGTCCAGGAGCTCCCTGCTGCCCGGGCAAGGGGGCATGGTCCTTGCCCAGGCTCTGGTGGTGAAGCCCGCTAAAGCACCAAGGGCAGAGAGCAATCTCCCAGCCCCTTCCAGGAGACAGGCGTCTCCTGATTCTGTACTCCCTTCCACCCCCTGAGCTAGCACCCAGTGGAGGCCTGGAAGGGGTGGGAGAAGACTGCTTCCAGGAGCAGCAGATCTGCTTCCACATCTCTGTATGTGTAGATGCCTGCCCGGGGTGGGTTTAGTCTGGAGTAAATCCCCCTGGAGCAAATGCATGTGCAGATGTGCCCCATGTGTAGATGCTTGCCAGGACCAAATTTGCTTCTGGTCAGGCCACAAGGAACAAGTAACTCACCTGGTCTCAGCACTTCTCAGCTCCCAGCTCCCTCCAGGAGCTGGGAGCCTAGTAGTGCCAGGACAGGGTAGCTTTCTGCCCCTGCTTCCCTCCCCACTCCACTGTTGTGGTACTGCTCAGCTTCAATCTCCCCACAGGACCTGGGAGCCAAGCAGCTCTAGGACTCAGGGCCTCCCTGCTTCCCCTCACAGCCTGGGGCTGGTCAGAAACTGTCTCAGTCTGGGGCAGGTTCCAGCCATGTCTAACAGCCCTAATCACTAACAGCCCTACCAGTGCCTCAATCACTAAAACCAAACAAGTTCAAAATAGCTATAAACTTTGGCATTTGATTTTGGGGTTTTTATCATGGAAAACAGAACTCCCTCTGCCCCCCCCAGGATGTGGGTCCAACTGTGGCTGTCCTCCCCACTCCCACTGCTTTGTGCTGCTGGCCAGCCCTAACATGCCAGTGCCCTGGCCATGCCATTGCCCCTCACTCCCAACCCACAGCCCCTCAGCCCTGCTGATGCCCCTCACTCCCCATCCACCACCCCCCAGCCACCTGCCTCCCCCAGCCTTGGCGGAGGGAGCCCCCAGCTGCCAGAGCTATTGGGCTATGTGCACAGCCTCCTGCTCTTCCCAGCACTGCCTGAGCCCTGGCTGCCACCCGTGGGAAGCAGTGGAGCTCAGAGCCCTGCTTCCCCTCCCCCACAGGCAGCACTGCTGGAGCAGAGCCCATGGTGGGGAAGGGGCAGAAGTGGGCTGGTAGCTACAGGCTTGGGGCTCCCCACTTAGTTGCTTACCCCCTGGGGCCTCCACGGCCCAGCAGGTGGGACCCAGCACAGGAGGGCAGAGTGGGGCAGGTAGGCTCGATGCCACCACCTCAAGCCCTGCACCACCATGGTGAGGCACCACCCTGCCCTCCTGGCACCATCAGGGGACACAACTCCACACTGCCACCCCCGCTGCTCCCGGGCGGGCAGGGGGCACCTCACCAAGTCGGCACAGGGCTCCCAGTGGCAGAACTGAGTTTCCCCACCTTTCTCTGCCCTGCTGTGCCAGGTTCTGCCCACCAGGCCATGGAGGCCTCTGGGGGGAGGGTGGGGAGCCCCAAACCTGCAGGAGCCAGCCTGCATCTGCCCCCACCCAGTGCACAAATCTGGGGTCATGTGCCTCCTGTCCCCACCAGGAATGCACACATTGACATGGAGACAGCTCCTAACTGCCCCCTCAGAGCAGCTGCTTGCATTTCTGTCCCACTCCCCACCTGGGCCCTGTAGCCACACATTCCTGCCTGGCCCAGGACCCCAAGCCCCAGGCACAACCCCACCTGGGCCCCCAGCCACAGCCCTGCCCAACTCTCTCCCTCCCTCGCTATGGGGGCCTCATAGATGTACCTGTGGGGAGCTACAGCAGCTGTTCTCATGCTGCCTGGCTACCACATGTATGTTTGCACGTGCACATGCACGTGGTACCCCTTGCCTGATGGTCCTCCTACTGCTCCTCCCAGCCCCTTGCAGCCTGGAACTCTGCCAGCCTGCATGGGGAAACCTGCCATTTCCTTCTTTAAAGGGGGAAATACATTTTTCTCCTTAAAAAGAGAAAATCTGTATTTTTCTCCTTAAAATGATAAAATCCATGTTTTTCCACGTTTTTCCATGGTGAACAGAAAACCCAGATCCCTGCTTATGAGATTACCCTAACTAATCAGAGATGGAAAGACTGCATCTTCACACCTCAATTCGCATCAGACTGGTGGATAGGAAGGTTCTGGTACATTAAACTTGCTTTGGAGCCACTACACCATAGAGTGAGTTGCCTGTGAAATAAGGACTGTGATGTCCAATTCTTCATTCTGTTACCTCACTACACATATACTTACTTCAGCAGAGTTACATCTGGAGTGACAGTATAGCCCACAAGCCCCAAAGGATCTGAAAATCAAGCAGGCAGTAATGGTTTAAAATAAATACAGTTTAGTCAAACACAACAAGGGACAGATTCTGGCCTTTGCTGCAGGTCCTTTGGACTTATCTGGCAATGAGAAGAGTCCTTACATCTGGCCTAAACACAGTGTACAGCTACATCTGCCTTCTATCTCTCTCTTGTTGTGGTATAACTGAGGATTTTTCCCTCCCTCCTTAATCTCTCTTTAAGAAGTTTTTCTTTGTCCAAATAAGCAACCACATCAAAATCGGTGCGTAGCTTACTATTAATTTTAGGATCTGATGAAGTTAGCTGTCATTCCCAAAAGTGTATGCATCTCTGATTTGTTTAGTCTACAAGGTGCATCACTACCCTAACATCTACTATTTCTTGTCAAAACTTTAGGTTGTAGAGCAAGCTAGGAGATGCAGGTATAGCAAAGGGAATTTTTTTCCTCTGAAGTATATCTCATCTTTGGCTTTAAACACTGAATAACCCTTTAGCTAAGCTGTAAATTTGTATATTTTTCTATGGTTTGTATTATCATATCCTAAGCATGTTACCTACTGTTCTTTTCCTCAGCTGGAACAAGTTCAGACTATTTGTATGTTTCCCCCTCTCACCCAAGTCTTCCTGGAGTCTGACAGATAAATCACTGACTTTCTATTTCTGGTTGGAATTGCAGTACTGAAGCAACTTTTCTCTCTTCCCCATTTTTCCCTTGCCCTCTTGAGACTAGCTAAAAACCTCTGGGACTTTCGTAGTAAGAACTAGAAATCATTAGAAAACAACACTTATTATTTTAGTTCCAATTCTTATTCTCTCTTTGCTACAATATCTTTGCTCTTATGTTATTAAAACCTATTTCATCTCCTTGAGGTCCGGTTGGTGATTGAATTTTTACCGCTTATTTGCTACATATTTTTCTTTGTTGAGCACTGTTGTGAAAACTGACCACTGATGTGCTCAGCAGCTGTTCCTCTGCACAGTGCTGCCAGCTGTCCTACATGCCACCAGCTTACCATTGGGCAATTGTGAATCCTTGCTCTTTGCTACATTAATAATACTACATTGGGCAATTGCTGCTAGATGAGGCCCAAACAAATTGGTTTAGATAAAAATAATCCCAAAATAATACCCAAAATTTAATAAGCTTGACCCCAAACTTTTTTTGAAGTCCAAAGATGTTTGGTATTTTTAAAAAACAAAATTTTGATTTTTTTTTTTTTTTTTGGTGCAGCTTTTACACAGTTCTCTTCTTTCAAGATCCATCCATGAATGGAAAAACAAATCCTTAGACTTTATGATGAAGTTGTAGGTATGTTTGGATGTTTCTGTGACCCTGGAAGCTATGGCATTGTGAATATTAATTCCCCATGGGACCACTGAGACCAGCTAGGCTGGGCCTAAAAGAGCTAGTATATGGGGGTCCAGTTGTA
The DNA here is from genome assembly GCF_000455745.1 of Alligator sinensis. Lineage (NCBI taxonomy): Eukaryota > Metazoa > Chordata > Crocodylia > Alligatoridae > Alligator > Alligator sinensis. The sequence goes on along the minus strand of NW_005842028.1, from coordinate 213,801 downwards.
CTAGGCCACCAAGTTCAATACCCTCTTCTCCCCCTCCCTCAGTCAGATCATTATATTCTATTGAAAAAATGGGAGGTGGGAGAGTCCCCCTACAAGGATGCATCAGGCCTCCAAATTTCTCTTGTAGGCTCTGCAAATAGGTCAAAAAGATAGGGATCAAATTAAAAGTAGGTAACTAGTTCTTCAATCTGAAGATGAACAAGAAGCCAACAAAATAGCATCACAAAAATTAAATTATTGTAACAAGGTAGCCATTCCAGGAAGCAGCAGGATATACATCAATTATAGAGCATTATTTATTCCAAAATCAACATCTAATGGAACTAACCTGTCTGGAAAAAGTGCATGGCTTCCATATAGGTCTTACACCTATTTTGTTCACAAACTTTAGAGGAAGTCACTTAAGGCAGAGGAAGAAAAGTATGCAAATCATAAGAATCAAGGGTAAGGGTGAGAAAAATCATCTTAATCAAACCACTTGTTGGAAGGATAATGTCAGAATCTTTCCTGACCATGTTCAGGAGAAGAAATCAAAATATCATCACATTGGCTATGCCAGTCTTTAACCATGACCAAATAATTTCCACTAATGAAAATCACTAGAAGCTCCAGGACAGGATGGTTGAGAGACTGCAAAGCTGAAGAGTTCATATATCCCTGTTATGTCAATTATCTCATTTTAAATTTTTTTTCCAGTTCTTTATCTTTACAGGGTTTTTTATATTGCTTAATTTTAGCATATGAGAGCATGATTGTGTGTGTGAACCAATCATAAAATCTGCACAAAGAGGTGGGCAGGAAAAAATCCTCATGTTTAAATGCCCCTCAGTATGATAACATTTTATCTTTACAGAGTTTTTTGTATGTTTAAAACTCCTATGAAATTTGAAATGATCTTCTATAATTACTAGTAAACAGCAGTCGTCAAACTTTTGCTCACTAAGTAAGCATGTTTTATTTATGTCTGCTTAGAATATTTTGGGGGGGGATTCACTGGGTGGGTGGAGTTGGCCCTTGCATAGGTCTAGAATTCTAAGAAGGAATTTTCTATTAGCTTGAAGGTTGCAGTTCACAGACTTAGCAATTTGTTCTCAATATTAAGGAATTTAACTAGATTGGTAGACTTTGATTACATTATTTGGTTGGAATTTACAACCATTGTTTAGCATTCTCTTTAAAATTTCTAAAGATGTATTATTTATTAGTTTTAATTTGATGTTTTAACTTATTGGATAATTTAATGCCAACCCAATACTAAGCCTAACTCGTTGATAGGATAGTTGTATTGATTTAATCTTATTTTAACTTGCTAATAATGCTAATGCCTTAGTTCTGAGCAAATTGCATTTAATTTGTAAGCTTTATAGTAAATTTGTTATGATATGGATTCACATTTTTTTAGCAACTTACATGGATCAGAAACTTTGCACACCAGGGCGGATGCCAGTCAGCCAACCCAAAAGCCTGAACGTTACCTTCTAATTAGCCTTCAATTCTCACATATATCCACACAAACTAATATCAGATAGCAATGGAAAAAAGTATATGTTGGTCTAATATCTGAGGAAAGCAAAATGCAAACATCTATCATATATGGCTGTTGGTTTGGTTTGTTTTTTTTTACAAAGAAAAGACACAAATTTAACCTAGTAGACTTACTATAGAGTATGTCAGACAACTCTCATTTCAGAGCCATATTGCCCAACATCAATCTTCCAGTCGTTAATTAAACTTTTATAGTTACTATTTTAAACATCTTTAATAGAGCAAGTTGAATTATTCATTGCAAATAAATTATCCAGCTAGTTTAGCCCTTTTCCCTGTTTGTGAATCATTTGTGGTCAGACTATTACAAATGTATTTTTCTCCATTTGCAAATACACATCAGACAATAGTTTATTCTCAGGCTCTTCACTTCACTACTTGCATGTTGTGTGAGTGGTCATCTGATTCTCGTAGTGTTGCTTCAACTGCCTGCTTGGATGACTGATGCTTTTGAAACTGAAAAAAATAAAGTTACATAGGAACATAATAAATGCTTTTGTCCTTTAGTAGATTATAAATAATGAAATAAATAGTATAAAATATTGGAATTTGTACAGAATAGAAACAAATGTGCATGTGCAATGTTTTGTAATATTTAATTAGCAACATACCTTAAAAAGTTTCTCTTTAATGATCATAATGGTTCATCTTCATTCTTCTTTAGAAGACGGAAGGCATGTGGGGGGGGGGGGGGGATCATGACTGACACAAGAAAATCCTCTACTTGTAAATGGAAAAACACCAGTTTTACAATTCCTTGCAGCTTGTGAATGAGCACCCCAAGGTCATTCAGAAATCTGTAAATATCACCACTAGGTAATCAAGCCACCTACTAGCACATATTCCTTCAGCACTACAGTATTCTTTCAAAATATGTTTGGATCATTTTTACAAGCCACTGTGTGTTGATAAGCATGATTGGGCCCAATCCTATATCACTGACATGAGTCTAAAAGAGGACTAACTCAACTGAAACCAGTGCTGTCAAGTTCTATATAGGTTTTTATTCTGCCCTCATTACCATAGTAACCAAGCACCCTCCAGCAATGTATTGAGTGCTCTGACCAATATCTGTCATGTGCCATTCACTCTTTCCATCACCATTTCCCCAAGGAAAGATTGTGCATTCAGTGGAGTGTCTGGTTTTGGTACATTTTTTAAATACATATGTACATCTTTTATAGTTATTATAGTATAGGCTACAAGATCAAGTAATTGCACATTATACTTGAAGCAGGAAGTAGTAATGTTTGCCATGTTCAGTGGTTCTTGTGAGAGTTTATTCCTCAGCTTGTGTATTTCCCTTGCCCTCCCATCTCTCCCCTGCACAAAAGGAAATTCATCTAGTAACAATGTGATTACAATACCGACAATATTATTACAACAATATTGTGAGAGCAAAATCAAGTTCTACCTGCTTTGTCAGAATTACAGTTTCCCACTCCTTCCTCTATCTCAGACTCTCAGGAATGTTGTGAAAATGCAGTGAATAATGTGTTGCCATATGTTATTGACCTTCAACAAGAAGGAGGCAATCTGAATACATTCATGTGTTTTAATTATTTTTATAAAATTATGGTGGTTATGTAGGAATGAGAGGGAGTGGGACCCAGACACAGTATTATATTTAAAATGATCCTTCTGGTATTCCCTAGCCAGTAACATTGACTGTTTGTTGTAGCTCCCTGCTTTCCCTGTGGTGTAGAGTATTATATTTTGTGTTGTGTCTTGGTTGATGGTAGTTTTACTAAAAGGTCGGTTTATGTATTTATATATAATGTTTTGGATTGGGGTGGTGCTGTGTCAGGCAGGGGGTTGGATCAGATGTCCTGTGGAGGTCCCTTCCAGTCCTATTTCTCGATGATTCTATGATTTTATGATCTAGAAACTTTATTCTGAGCATCTTCAAAAAGTAATGCAATAAGATAGTCAAATATTGTAAGAATTGCAGTTGTTATATGGGCAACATTGTCTAAATTATTCTAAATGTAATATAGTCATATATAGAAGTGGAAGTTTGCTTTGAAAAATAAACCTTCATAAGTGGCTTCAGTGTTTCTTATGCAGCTATTTGAATAACTTCTTCCCTAAAAGAATACATCATCAATAAGGAGGTAACACTCAATGAGTTAAACTGCTTTAGTGGTTTTGGTTCCATCATAATTCAATTTATTTTATAATACTTAACACAAAATCAAAATTGAGAATATTATTTAGCTCAGTAGAGGTTGTAAATGCCACCATGAAGTGTTTTAATATGAATGACATTAATGAAACTTGCAAAGCCTAGTATAAATCAATGCTTATTATTGTATGCTTTTTCAGGAAGTGAGGATTGCAGGGCTACCAAATTCTATATTCCTTCTTTGGGGTGTGGTGTATATGTGTATAGAACTTAATGAGTGCTACCTTGTTATTCACTTGTTATTCTTTCCATGCTCTTGTGTAGGGGAGAGATCTATGTAAAAATGTATAGGAAATACCTAAATTAGGGTGAGAGTGTTAACAGTTTAGCTGTTCTAAGAAACAGTTTTTCCACAGCCTTGTGCACTTATTGGGTTAACGCAGAGGGGTTATTGCCTAACAACCACACAGC
>NW_005842028.1:206176-209650 GCF_000455745.1 Alligator sinensis | reverse complement strand
GAATAATTTATGGTTTAATCTTACATGCAGGCGTATTAAATTAGTATTACTCATCAGAACCCGCTTATTAATAAAACAAGCTGAATTAGCCACTGGAGAATCATATTTGGAAATTCAATGACAATTTTACATTTTTAATAAAGGCTCAGAAATATTATTGCAGAGCAGGTGGTATGAAGAAATGTGGTCAAATTTGACATTCATTAATAATTGAAGTGTAGAACGTGACAGAGGTGAAAATTGATATTGATTTTTTTCCCCTCTAATATTTGGATGAGTTCTGAAAAGTAAATAAAATGAGATAACAAGACATATCAAGTCGCACTGATTTCTTTGATCACCTCTCCCTGTACGCACACATATATATCACTATTTTCCCTATCATGTTTTTGAATAATTCAACACCTATAGTCTTTCCAGTTCAATGCATTATAAAACACACTCAAGCTGAGTTTCAATCATATTAGACTGAAAGCTGAATTTTTTATGAAGGATTATTTAAAACAAAATGCGTCTTGGGCCCTACAGTCTCTGAAACCAAACAATCCTGAGAGTTCAGTGAGGAAATGTCAACACTGTGGAGAATTTTTCGATTAGAAAAATTAAAGGAATCCTGTTTGATGTATATTAACCATATCAATATTAACAACCTTCTGTTGGATTTCAGAAGTGATTTGAGAGCAGCAGTATTATCAGCCTTGTATTTTAACTAGTTGTGAAAGCTCTGAAATGTACTCATGCTGAACTTGACCTGCCTTTGGGAAAGCTCCAGCAATTTTACTAATTTCAATAATCTAATCTACAAGCATGATTCAGGCTAGATTCTCCAGTCTCACTGAGCTCCATCAACCACTGCAGTCCAAATATTATTATGGTTCTACAGTTTTATTTGTGGGCCTCTTTTCTAGGTAAGTAGTGCTGGGTTTTTAAAGATGGATTAAGTTAATGAGGGGCCTTATGGGTGCATAATTTTATTCCAACAACATCCCACCCATCTGTCACCCACAGCATTGATTGGGGCAGTATGGGATGAGTCATCCACACAAGAGTTGCCTCTTTCATGATAAATACCAACATCACTTCCCAGTAGTTTGACTATGGCCTCCACTAAACAGAGTCTTTTGTAGGGATTACACACATATCCCACACTATATGGCCTTTTGCTGCTATTCTGGCAGGGCCCCAGCACATGTAGAGCTCTCCTCTTGCTTCTCTAACTTCCTGAAGAATTTTTGGGAGACACCTTCTCCCTTGGCAATCTGAACAGAATCAGCGGTAGCATCTCAGATAGCTGATACCTGCTCATAGGCTTAGAGTGGTGGTGGTAATGGTCCCCAGTCCAATGTGCATACCTGAAGACTTGGTGTGGTTCCTGAATAAAGAGCTGCTACACTCAGGATACAGCTTTTAGTGTTATGGCAGAAAAAAGAAGGGCATCCCCAGTCTGCTTGTCTGAAAGGCCAACGTTCCCTCCACTGCCATGCTTTTAATTTCTGTATAATTTAATTTCTGACAAGAATCACTATCTAACACAAGGTAAGTCATTAGCTTCACCATTGTCTAGAGCTGGGGTAAAATCATAGGACCCATTGAAATCAGAGGCAACACTTGCACACACTTCCATGAGGCCAGGATTTCATCCCTGCTATTCTTCTTGCCTTGAGGAACCAGAGGGCATCTGATTCCCCTAGATTATCAAACCTCATCAGTGCAGACTGTTGTACTAATCTACAAAGCTCTTTTCAATAGAATACTCACACATATATGGGAGATGTTAAGTCTTCTGTTGTATTGTGCCAGTTAGGCAATAACCCTTCTGCATTAACCCCGTAAGTACGCAGACTGTAGTCTGTGGAAAAAACGTTTCTTAGAACAGCTAAATTGTTACAAAAGGCAAAACAACAGAAAACCTAGAAACCCCCTCCGCCCCCCAAATAAATTGAGGATTTGGAGAGAAGAGAGCAAATAACAAAGCAAATGCAGGAGAAAGAAAACACATAAACTCATCAGAGTAGATTTACTTCTGAGTTTAGAAAGATTCTTTCATGTTTTCAGATAAATATCTTTATTCCAGAATATTGAGCATAAACAACCTTTTTTTTACTGTAGTTATTTTCTGCTTTCCTACCTTCTTACCATTTACTACAGAGCAAGTGACTGTTTGTAGGTCCCTTTGACTGTGTTAGCAGATGAAATGGCAAATGCTCCAGGTCTCACTTTGTAAGACTGAATTTAAATTGACTTCACTAGCCAGAATTAATGAAAATGAGTGAAATTACTCAAAAGGTATTCCACAAGGTATTTTACTTTAATTAGTGAGATATATTGCAAGAAATATGTCTCACCAGAGATTTAAAAAGTTACAGTGTATTACTCTCCCTTTGTAGATCTAGGTATATTAACATTGGAAACATTACTTTAAATTGTGGATTGATATGGTATATGAATACAGGGGTCTTTTTCTTTGGCTTTGTTTTTTTTTTTAATTTTATTTTTTAATTATTCACCATAGGTAATAGTTAAGAATTAACCACAATATAATTAAAATGAGAAGATAGGTTAAAAAGATAGCAAAAAACGCAATTGAAAATTTAGGAGCCTGTCTCCTTACAAACTGCTAGCAGCTTTAAATATACATTTGTGCAAACAAATGGAAGCTCTGTGAATGCGGGTATCAATAAATTAGGACCATCAAACCATACAACATTAGAGCTAGAAAGGACCTCACAAGGTCACCTGGTCCAGCCCCCTGCTCAAGACTGGATTATCCTTGACAAAACCACCCCAGCCAAGAATCTGTTTAACCTGCTCTAGAAATCTGCCAAGGATGGAGATTCCACAGTTTCTCTAGGTAGCCTCTTTCAAAGCCTGAATACCCTCATAGTCAGAAACTTCCTCCTAATCTCCAGTCTAAATTTCCCTGCTGAATCTTGAGGCCATTGTTCCCAGTCCTGTCCCCTATAGTTAGAGATCTCCATCCTCTATATAATCACCCTTCAGGTGATTATATCTGTATAATCACCCTTCAGGTATTTGAAGACTAATCAAATCTCCCCTAAATCTTCTCTTCTCCTGACTAAATAATCCTAGTTCTTTCAATTTTTCCTCATAAGTCTTGCCTCCCAGGTAGGCCTGTGCAAAGCGGCTAGTATTTGCTTTGGATTCAGATTTGGCCGATTCAGGGGACAGTGATTCGATTTGGTGATTCAAATCACTGTCCCGAATCGATCCAGCCAAATCTGATTCGGAGATTCAGCTGCTGCCGAATCTCCGAATCTCTGAATCACCTAGGCCCATTCCCTGCCCACTCTCCTAGCCCTGGAGCTGGCTGCCTTGCCCGCCCCAGCTCCTGGCACTTTGAAAAAAAAAGCCCTGACTCACTGGGTGCTGCTGGGCGGGGGGCCAATCCCTGCTGCCCCCCACTGCCCCGCGCTGTGTGGGGGGCTCTGCATGAGCCCCCCCAAACTCTCCCCT
>NW_005842028.1:198200-205813 GCF_000455745.1 Alligator sinensis | reverse complement strand
GGCGGCAGTGGGGTCTGGGGGGGCGGGGGTGGGGGTCAGGGGGGCTGGAGGAGCAGTCAGGGGTTGGGGCCTGGCAGGGGTCCCCCCCATGGTCCTCTCTCCCCTCCTCCAGCCCCCACTCCCCCACCCCTAGTTACCAACTTCAAGCCTGGCTCCATCTCCCTGCTGCAGCAGGCAGGGACTGTCCAAATCATTGAAGCTCTCTGAATCTCTTCTGAAGATTTGGAGAGCTTTGAATTGATTCAGACCTTTTTATTGGTCCCCCGATTAGATTCAGATTTGGAGATTCAGCCACTGAATCAGGCTGAATCTCTTCCGACCTGAATCAGCACCCAAGGCTTCACACAGCCCTACTCTCAGGCCCTTAATCATTTTTGTTTCTCTGTGCTGGACTCTTTCCAAACTGTCCACATTCTTCTTGAAGTGTGGGCCCAAAAACCAGATGCAGTACTCCAGGTGAGGCCTCATCAGCACTAAATAGAGGAAGAGTCACTTCCCTTGATTTGAAAGCTATTCTCTTGTTACTACAACTAGAATGCTGTTGGGGTTTTTTTGCAATAAGGGCACACTGTTGGCTCATATTCAGCTTAACCCCCAAATCCTTTTCTGCAGTACTGGAGCCCAGCTCCAGTACTGGAGCCCAGTCATTCCTCAGTCTGTAGTTTTGCATGCAATTATTCAGTCCCAAGTGCAGGGCTTTGTACTTGTCCTTGCTGTATATCATCTAATAGATTGTGAACCATTTCTCCAAGCTACTCAGATCATTCTGGATTCTTGCCATAACCTCTGGTCTATCTGCAGCTTCACCCAACTTGGTGTCATCCACAAATTTGCTAAGCGTGCACTGAATCCCATAGTACATATTGTTAATGAAAACATTAAATAGTACCGGACCCAGGACACCCCCCCCCACCCAGGAAACCCAACTTGATACCTTCTCCCAATTAGACATTGAGTCATCGATGACTACTTATTGAGTTCAATAGCCCAATCTACCTTACAGTATTTTTATCTAGTCTGTATTTCCTTAGCTTATTAATGAGAATGTTGTAAGACAATGTTAAAAACCTTGCTAGAGTCCAGGTGTATCACATTCACTGCTTTCCCCTCATCCATAGAGTTTGTCACCATATCATAAAAGAAAATCAGGCATGTCAGGCATGATTTGCTTTGGTAAATCCATGCTGTTTTTCCTGATCATCTTGTTCCTGGGGTGCTTCACAATAGGTTCCTTGAGATTCTGCTCCATGATCTTTGCATATATCAAGGTTAGGCTGATTGGTCTGTAGTTCCCTGGATCCTCCTCATTCCCTTTCTTAAAGATGGGGCTTTATTTTTGCACTTTTCCAGTCATCTGTGTCCTCATCCAGCCTTCAGGAGTTCTTACAAAGGATAGCTCATGGTTCTGAAATTACCTCAGCCAGTTTCCACAGTACCCTAGGGTGCATCCTATCTGGCCCTGCCAACTTGAAAGCATCTAACTTCTCTAACTAATCTCTAACCCATTCTTCTACTACCCTAGGCTATTTGTCTCCTTCCCTGTCTTTGCTGCCAACTGTAGTCATCATCTGGTAGCCTCACGTATTTATGAAGACTGAAGTAAAAAAGGCATTAAATACTTCAGTCTTCTCTTCATTGTCTGCAACTAGATTGCTTTCCACATTCCATAAGTATTCTCTAGTGTTTCTCTTATTTTTGACTGTTTCTCTTACTCTATTCTGGGAAGCAGGAGCTGTGTCAGGGGCTAGGCCATGTAGAATACCTCTTTATTACCTGTTTATGTCCCTTGGCAGCTGTATCACACATTGCACCTTGGCCTTCCTAATTTTCTCAACTGCACACCCATGCATTGCTCTTATACTCCTCTCTAGTACTATGACCATGTTTCCACTTTTTATAGGATACCTTTTGAGTTTCAACCGATTGAAGAGATTTCTATCTGGTTATACTGGTCTCCGGTTGCGCTTCCCATTCTTCTGTTGCATTGGGCTATCTTGCTCCTGCACTGTTAAGAGAGCCTCCTTAAAGTAAAAAGCAGTCAGAGGATGGTTTAAAAGCAAGGTACAAATTAGCACAGCAATTAGCTAACTGTTTCATGGAGCTAAAATATGAATGCATAATCCTCATTGGCTTCATTTAATGGCATTTTTTTTTCAAATTGCTGCCCAGGGTTCTGGCGATAGATGATTACAAAAGTAGTTATGGTGAATGTTAACCTGATTAGAGAGCACATGAGGAGGCCCAGAAATTCAAGCCAGAAAAAATCCTTTCATCAATCTGATGCTGGAGTTGTTCCAAATCATAGCCCATAGGTTAGTGAGTTCCCAGTTCACTGTCTAACAAGGAAATTTTCAAATTGGGAAATACAAATGAAAGAGTGGGAGATAAAAGGCTACAGAAGGTGAATAAGGATGGTGGAGAAGAATAGACAAGGCAAGGATGGAGTGTGGCATTACTCTCTGGAATACATCTAGAATACCCTACAAGCAACTGAACTCTAGATGCAGGGGGCCAATGGAAAATGTAGCAAAGTATCTTTTCAAACCGTGTTAAATACAGGCAATGGCTACTTACTGCTTGTGCAGCAGTGACAAAGGAGTTGGCAGGAGTAGCTCATGATCTGATTCTACCTGGTTGCAATATACATACATTCTTCTAAATAATGTCCTATCACTGGGCTAGAGCAGAGGCATTACAGCCAGGGACTCCATTCTGGGAAGCAGGACTGTGTCAAGGGCTAGGCCAACTACAGCAGCTGTGGCAGCTGAGCTAGGCTGCTATTCTTGCACACCTGCTACATGGGTGCCCAGGGCTGATGCCCTGGTCATGCACCACTCATTACCCTACTGGGATAGATTTTAAAAAGTGCTTCTCCTAAATCACATTGCTCAATCTGCTGAGCAAAACTGCTCTAACTGAACCATTCACTGAGCTGAGCTGAAAGGTTGAGAGTTTCTCAAAGTGAGTTTTTCCATGAACTTCACAGAAAAGATTACAATGACTTAAGACTAGACTGGCAGTCTGTCTTGTCGGGTGGCAAAAGCAAAGTCTTACTTTTGTGTTTTGATTAGCTATGCTTCTTACATTGCTCAAAGTAGCTGTGTAGACTGCAGCCTGTAGTTCTGAGCCATGTCTTTCCTGGCTGACTCATTCAGCTGGGTTACACTGAATTTATTATTGTAGTATACAATTGTGTCAGTTCAGGAAGGTGTGGTGATAGCAACATAAATAAGTGATTCTAAGTCTATACTAAAGAGGTTCTTGGAGGCTGGTTATTGCACTGACTAAAGTTTGCCTTGTCTTCCAGAAGATTACTGACAATTCAATGGGGAGGCCAATCCAACAGCAGCTGAAGGCCTTAGCTTATTTGGTTTGGGCAGGTAGAGGCCACATTGTTTATATGGATTGTTTCAGGCAGCTATGTTCTGTGGTTTGTCATCTGATATGTATGACATTGGAAAGGTTTTAGAATATAGGGAGTAGATTTTCAAAGGGCAAAGAGAAGTATACAAATCCCATATTTCAGTTCCAGAAAGTCGGTGGGAAACAGGCAGGTACTTAATAGCACCTTTGAAAATTCCAGTCTGAGTTTTTTTCTGGGAAAATGCCTTTCCTTTCTCTAACTCCAGTTCTACTGAACTGGGTGTAAGAAGCCCCATAAGCTTTACAGTGGTAACTGGGATCACACTGAGAATTATGGGATATTTCTCTTAGAATGTGATATCAAGCGTTCTTCCCACTTTGTCCAAGAATTGTCTATAAAATGCTAAAGATTACAAGCTTCTCTCAGCCCTAGCTCATTGAACTTGAACCTCCACAGAAAGCTCCAGGGAAGATTTGCTTCAGAATCCTGAAAACCAAGCTGTAACATTTTATTCATAGACCTTTTATGAAGTGAACCTAAGACAGTTCACATCACCCTGTTTAAAACCTGGAATGTAGACCGTTCCAGGTCCCTTCCATGGAGCCGTGTTTAGCTTCTTCAGCTCGAATGATCAATTTGGGTTTTGAGCAATTAATATTCTATCCAAACACAAATGAATAATCTATAGTTGTAGAGGCTGTCATAACCCAATGATTTTTAGTGCCTCGGCACATTGGAATTTTCCCACCACACGGAGCTTTCTTTGCACAGTGGATTTCTCAGCTGCAGAGAGAAAACCCCAGTGCACAGAGTTCCCGCCACACATATGCAAATTAGTGTCCCACTATTGGTCAATTCTAAATTATTCCTACGTGGTGGCTAGCAATTGGGTCGCTAGCCGTATAAAAGGTTAGAGCAGTTTCCGCCCAAGTTGGAGGACTCCACAACCATCTCGTGGGGAATTCTAAGCGCGCTGTGGAGCCTAGCAAACTCTGCGTGTGTCTTGGAGGAGGACATAGAGGCCTGATCAGCTTCTAGCCACTCCCCGTCATAGTGAAAAATTTGACGTATCCCCCGTGTTGAGCGTGCAGAGTCGTACATCGACGACTCATCTCGGTTCGGTGCGAGAAGAGATCTCACTTCTGTTTGTTTGTGTGCAACTGTAACTCAAGCAAGTTTCCTTCCTGCACTGTGACCATCGGCAGTGTAAGTAAAGCTTTCTTTGTAAAACCAATACACTTCCATGCCTAACTCTACTCCGTCATGGAAAAATCCCACCTGACGGTCTGGGCTACTGGCCATAGCCTTAGATCACCCTCGGCTCCGACAGAGGCAATCATTGTTTTTCTCTCTTTCTATAAACCTGCCATATTCATAGAGTGATGATATTTCTATAAACCTACAAATTAGAATATAGTAGTGCCAGTGTTATCTCCCTGCTTTTGGTTTATGAATAAAAGAGGATTAGTAAGAGAACTGAGTCATTAAATTCTTATAAAGAAAGAAATGTTTATCTTTATCATTTTATTAAACTTTGTAAGTGTTGTAGAGTATGTGTTTCTGATAGAGAGATTGCTAAAAGGAAAGCTCATTATGCAACTTCTGCTAGTAAAATTTGTATACTTATTATCCACCATAAGGAACATCAGCCCATTCTACTTAAAAAGAAGTTGGGTATACTGTCAGAAAATGTTGCTGTTATATTAGTGTCTCAGCTATTAAGCCTGAGTGAATATCCCTTGAGGTTCTGTATAAGTGCAATGCTAGCATAGATAGTGATATCTACCTAAGTGAAGAAAAGACTTACATTTGCCTTAAGACATAATTAATTATCAAGCCAAGGAACATACTTCTGACAGGTGTATAGCAATGTTTAGTTATTGCAGGAGAGAGACTGGCTTGTATATGTGTGGTACAGAGTCAAGGCCTAATCCCATTCCACCTTTTCATGCCTAAATGTCACTTACATAGTCACATAACTGCAGTTTTCAGTACTCACATGGCTTTTAGACTGCTTCCACCTCTGTCAGAGTAGGATTGCCCAGATATACACAAAACTGCCCAAAGTAAAACAGATGAGGAAGATCACCCATACACCTTTTAGCTCAATAGTTTAGTAGTTCGATGAATTACCCAGACCTGGATTTTAGATCCCTTACCTCAGATGGGCTTTGAAAATGTTTCTCCACTTCCTAGCTAAGGGCTCTAACTACTATGTCAGAGTACGCTGTTGTTGTCCTTTTGCCTTGAATCTAACAAGTCTAAAAAGGTTAAGAACCACTATTTCAGTGACCATACCACTGTTGAAACAGAAGGCACTGGGTTTTGGCTCCTGTCTCCAGTGGTACTTCTGAGCCTTGCAGCTAATATTTGTTGTCTAAAATGGATAAACAGTGGAGAGGTAATTTCTGCCTCCTTAGGAGCCATTCAGGGCAGTACCCATCACAGTAAGCCACATTCCTTCTGTTTAGGTCTTATGGATCCACATATTTACTCTCTTAGCTGTGCAGGGGGGCAGCTTCAGAAGGACAGCTAGAGAGCATTCTGAGCAATGCGTAATCCATAGTTTGTAGTTGGTGTAGTTTGCTGGGAATAGAGGATGCACATAAAGCCTTCTCCAGGTGAAGTGGGTATCTCACTGCCAGAGTAAGTTCACTAGCTATAGGTCTAAATGTGAAAAGTCTTCACCCCCAGCCAATAGTTGTGGTTTTTTTTCAACTTAAGTTTTCAGGACTTATATGACATTTCATGCCAGTAGTATAACAGAGGAGGGGTGACTAGGGCATAGTCCCTAGTCAATGCCTTTGTTGGGGGTGCAAAAGCAACTGTTGCTGCAGTGGCAGCTGGTTGCATCACCACAGTTAACACAGCAGAAGACAACACTATCCCAGGCGCCACATGACTGCCCCACAGGCAAAGCTGCAATGCTATTACAGGTATCTAGGTTGTAGCCGTATTGGTCTAGAGGAAAAGACAATCAGGACTCATAGTATAGATGATACCTTTTATTAGACCAACAAGATTTTTGAAAAAAAAAAATTCTTTAATTGCAAGCTTTCGGGCACAAACACCCTTCATCAGGCATTGGAGAAAAGATTGTAAAAGTTCTCCTGTGTAGAAATGAAAGTTCATATTTCATAGGATTTCACAGACGAATCTATAGATGGAAAACTCCTCTGGGAAGTCAATTCATAGCTGATATGAAGCCTCTCACCTCCTGTGAGGATCTGTGATGATGCAAATTACCTTGAAATTATGAGTCCTGATTGCCTTTTCCTCTAGACCAATACGGCTACAACCTGGATACCTAACACATGGAAGATATTTAATTTTAGCTGATTTTTTTAAATGAAATCTTCACACTTTCCCAAGCAGGAAGTAACTGTGACCACCTGAAATCTGAGATCCTGCTCTTGCCTTTGTTTCAAGGTAATTTGCATCATCACAGATCCTCACAGGAGGTGAGAGGCTTCATACCAGCTATGAACTGACTGCCCAGAGGAGTTTTTCATCTATTGACGCCTCTGTGAAATCCTATGAAATATGAACTTTTATTTCTACCCAGGAGAACTCTTACAATCTTTTTTCCAATGCCTGATGAAGGGTGTTTGTGCCTGAAAGCTTACCATTAAAGATTTTTTTTTTTTTTACAAAAACCTTATTGGTCTAATAAAATATTTCAATGCTGTTATATGCTGGAGATGGATAGACATTCCCTTTTCATTCCAGAAATGCAGGCACATGCCTGCAGTGTCTCAGGCTAGAAGCTGGGGGGCACCAGAGCAGCCATCCCTTCCCTTCTATAGTGATGAGCTGAAAGGGGAATGTGTCCAGGCCCTGGCTGGAAGCTCTGATTAGGGAGGGGTAAAAATCCCAACCCCACCTGCACCATCCCTGGCTTTTCCCAGCTCTCTGCTCAAGGGGCCGGAGTGTTGTCAGACCCTGCATCTGTTGATGATACTGAGCTTTTCCATCTCCCTCTCCCTGCTTCTTCATACTGTCTGCAAACCAAGTCATTTCTAACACCTTTCTCTGTCTCCTCTTGAAGACTGACAGATTGCTTGTCAGAACAAAAGTAGGGTCCATCAAGCCCTACAAAAGAAAACATCTCTCTCATGTTTCAAGAGTTTCAAGCTCTTATCTGCAGGGTGTATTTGCTTTTGCAAGCCACTAGCTGTCTGCCCTTTGTTTCAGTGAAATTGGAGACCCACACAGACACCCCTCAGCAGTAGCTAGCATGGGGTGGGGG